>NW_018235268.1:1205-32183 GCF_001263595.1 Phalaenopsis equestris
AGCAGGCTTCTTCCACACCTCACCATGTCCATGAAGTGACGGTAAAGTAGCGGTGATCTTCTGGATACTCTCATTCCCGTTAGTGTCCATTAAAGGATGGAACCTACTCTCTTGCAGAAGTGGATAGGTTTTCATCAACAAGTACTTCATCAGAAATTTGGGCTTTAGTAGCCCTCCGAACCTTCTTATTGAGGTTTTTCCTTTGGGTTCGGGTTAACGGTGTAGTCCTTGAACTCGATCCGATTTCAAATAGTGATGGTGGGATGACCAATCCTTCAATCGGGTCTTCAAAGAACATAACTTCTTTTCCCTTAGATATAATGGGAACATCAGGCTTTGTAGGAGCTGTGGTGGCAGTAGTCTTGACCTTCTTGTAAGAAGGAATATCCTTAGGACCGTTCAGGTTAAACTCGACAGACAGTTCTTGAGCCTTTGGAGGGACAAATTTCATTATGACAAATGGGGCCTTCTCGAGAATGAGCTCGAGATCTTTAAATCTTGCTCCAAACTTGATGGTGGGAGTGACATTGAGGGGATCGTGACTTGTCGGCAGGTTGCAGAAAAAACTGAACATTGGGCACGCCATTGCCACAGCTTCAAAAAAGAATGTTCTGGGGTTAGCTATTTGGCTAATACCTAGTAATCCTAGTGCGAGCACTAAAACTAACAGAGGTTGATATGTAGGCTGGGTAAGTCCTTATTTAATTTTTGGGGATCTTAAAATTTTAACAAAACAGTTTGAATGCGAAAAATTTAATTAATATAAGGAGAATTAAAGAGCACATGCAGCATGAGACAATTTGATTTAATTAGAAAAAAAACAAATCAAACTTGAAAGGAAAAAAGTGAAGTTTAGGACCTAGTGAAAGACCAACTTAACAACACATAATGCCCCGATGGAACTAGTCCAGCAACACACCTATTGGGGGTCCGACCCTACATGAAGGTTAAAAATTCTTTAATGGCCTCCTGAACCCCTCTGTTCAAAGGAGGTTGAACAGACGATCCTGAAGTCCAAAGATTTGGCAGTACTATCCCAAAATAGAAATGGGTAAAATATGTCAATGGAAGAAGGGTAATTTAGTCCAATGGGGACATGGACACATTACTGATGTGTGAATATAATTTTTCCTTATTTAAATGGAGAGATAATCTCATCCCTAATGGAGTCTCCAGTAGCTGTCGGCACTATTTTGGGTTGTTGAGTTGCCCGTTGGAAGCTGTCGGTCGCCAGAATCAAAATCCTGTTGCCCACTATGAAGGACATTTTAATTTACATATAGATTTAAGTTTAGAAAAATATGAAATCAAGCTGACCTCATATTTTTCGAAAGAGCATTGTATCTGAAACCTTGTATCTATCCTAAAGGATAAACACAAGACTTAAGGATTAGGGTCAAACAAATAAATTAAGAAATATATGAATTTTTTTTTGTCTGCAAAACTTTTTATTTGTTAATAAATCCCCCTATTTAATATGAAGAATTAAATAGGGTTTATATTAAGATGGGTTCGGACAAGCTTCATATAAGAACAAGCCCTATAGTTAATTACATCTTAGATAACTGAAGTCACCTAAGAAAACTCTCGATAAAAACCAGGAAATGTTATCTTTAAGTAGATCAAAGGATAGGACCTTTCAATGATATCAGATAAAGAGGTGTGAAAAGGGATTGGTTCTAATTTGGAACATTTATTGTGGAATCCAAAGGAGGAAGAACTAGAGGATGTCATAGATCCGGAGGATAACCTTAGTAACTTCCCAGTCTATCCTATTGATTGGCTTCAGTTATGAGGAGAAATTTATTTGAGTGTTTTATCCTGTTAATTTTATTAGTTAGGGCTTACATCCATGTGAAACAATCGTACAAATAGCCTGGAAGATGTGAGGATTTAGGTCATGACAGATAACAACCTCAGAATCCTAAGACGTGTTAGGGCTTCTATTGTACAGCAGAGTTGTACAAAGGCCTCAAAATGAGGCGAGGATTTATGTTGCATAAGCTATCAACATCGAAATCCTATGGCATATTGTTTTAGTTCTAAGGAAGGAAATTGCTTTAGCTGGGGAAGAGAGGTTTTGCTATTGAAGAAGGTCGTGCTGCCCATAGTGCTAGCTCCAAGCTCCTTGCCGTGATGAGTTTAAGTTTTCTAGGGTGTCAAGTTATGATGTCAAATCAAGTGGCCCTATGGTTGTAGTTCCTTAAATATTATGGGGAATGTTAAAGTTGATTAGAGCAACACAAGTTAGGATTCTATGGTTCCCTTGTTCCGGTACCACTATTTTCTATTGGATTAACTTAGTCCAAATAAATCTACTAAACTCAACTTAATGAGTTCCATAATTTCATTTAGACCGTGGGAAGCCTCATTAGCAACCGTAGGTTACCTCCTCCGAGGGATTCCCAATCTTCCGATAAAGATGTTTTAGTTTAGTTGTATTTATGGTTTTTGTGATGTTTGTGATTAAATTTTGAGTTGGTTTATATTTTTAATGTTGTGGAGGTGATTTTATCTTGGTTGATTTTAATTTTGGTTTTAATTTTGCGGTTTTCCTAGCAGTTTTGGATTTCATGTAGGATGACATCATTGTTTAACATGCAAGTTTATAAGCATGAAAGTACAGTGTGGAAAGTATAGAAAAAGACGGTACTGTAAACTATAAAAGCATACATGGATGGTCTTCCCATCATCTCCAGCTCGTGGTGGGTCCCTATCATTTTGATTAAGGATGATTTTTTTAAACAAAACATATTAAGTTTAGTAGACCTCCGAGGTATCCAACAGGTGTGGAGAAAGAAGCAGGTCCAAGCTTCCCTCTCACCGCCTGGTGAAAAGTCTCGAGCTCATTTAAACTTATTACGTTGCTTAATAATTCATCCTGTAAATATCTCCAAAGCTCAATGAGCATTGATGTTTCAATTATCCCTAAGAGTAGAGTAATTATCATTTATCACTCAATTTGAAAACTATAGGGGTGAAGGCCCTTAAAGGGTCAAGTTAGTGTTATTTGGTCACTTAGCCAATTTTAGTTTTAGCTTGGGCTTGTAGTGCTTCAAAGGTGTTAAAATTTTATTTGCATTCACTTTTCTAATCCTCATTTAATTAAATTTGATTTAACTTAAGTCACTACTATCCCCTTAAATTCCTAGTGAATGTTTTAAGCATTTTGAAGGATATTTCTAAGTGATAATAATTCATCATCAAGACTTTTGAATGTTATTTGAACATCCAAAATGGGGGTAATAACTTAATGAGTTATTAACACCCAACACCATACCCCTAAGTCTAAGATCATTTAATTTGATAGACTTCCAAATTTTAATGATTTAAGAAATTTACAAATTTATCTTTCAACTAGGGAAAAGTGAGATTTGTTTCTACCAATTATTTCTTTATGTCTTAATCATCCAAATATGTTGATTAAGATCAAAGGTTTCCCATTTCCCTTTTTTGAGTTAAGCCTAAATGTTAATTAAGGCTAAATTTCAAAAATTACGCTTTTGCCCCTAAGGCTATATTACTTTATAATTTGTCAAATTCAAGTTTATCAGATTTAATTTAAATGACTTTGAAATTTTTATCCCACCTCACTTATGGGTCATTTAAGACATTAGAAGAGAAAATATATATTTTTTTCTAAATTTTAATCTAATTTACATATTTATTTTTATGCAGAAAAAGGATTTTTCAAAGAAAATTCCATAACTTAATGAAGACAAAGCCTAATCCCATGAATGTTTTACTGGACATAGGGCTAGACTAGAGAACCACTTGGACCAAATTTCATGATTTTTTGAGTTTTAATTTTATGATTTTTTGAATTTTATTTGTACTATCAAAATTATTTTAATTTCTGGAGTATTAATTAATTATAAAATATTTTTAATTTGGAAAATTAAGTTTTACTTTTTTATTAAATCTCTCTGAGGTCAAGGAACCCAAGGAAACAAATTTTACATTTTTCTTATTTTTCATTGAATTATTAGAATTTTTAAGTGAAAGAGTAAGAAAAATTAATTTTTAGCACTTAAAATTTTTTTTAAACTTTAAAATTCAATATCTTCACTTATAAAATTAGAAAAAAATATTCCAATTGTTCCAAAATGCTTATGAAATAATTTAGAACATTTTCATGAATTTTATCAATTTTGTGATATTTATTAATTTTTTAATTATTTAAATATTAAAATAGGCTTCAAAAATGAAGTTTTTATTTTATTTAAAATTTTACTTTTAGAAAATTTCTCTGGTCATAGAGAACTCCTCAAACCAATTATTATGATTTTTTGAGTTGTATTTTAATTATTAAAAATCATTTTAATGTCAAAATGATATTTAACTTAGAAAAATCAATTTGAGTTATCAAATGAGCTCCAAATATTTTGAAATTTTTATGGGGAGTTCTTTAAACTTCAAATTAGAGTGGAGATTAAAAACCAAGTCATTTTGATGTTTGTGTTTCTGAAAATTAATTTTCTTTTCATTTTATTGTTTGTGGAAGTTATGCGTGCTCTTAATGATTTAGATCATGAAACATTTTTCAAAGGGTTCTCTGGTCATGACAAACCTTTTAAAATTCTCTTGAATTTTTCTAAATAACATTCTAATTATCATGATTAATTTATGTAAATAATAGATTTAAACTTGAAAAATATGGATATCTGTCTAGGGGTCTCCTCTGACTTTAAAAAATCAGGGAATGTCTCCTAAGAAAGAGGAAAAAACATGCCAAAATATCAAGCCATGGCGAAATGTCTACATGTATGGAGAATTAAAAGACTCAAAATAATATTTAATTAATTAAAATAAAATATGCATCAAATAAACTTCAAACCATTTCCACATTGTTCTCCTCTATTCACTTAGCACTACGATATTTTTATTTTATTTTTTTGATTTTTCTACACCAAGATATGAATTTTTAAAGATCACGCATTTAACAAATTCAAATAAATCGCTTATTTTCTATTTAAACGTACGGCGCCACCTCATATTATGCAGCTCCGAACGGCGATGCGGCGCGCTCCCATTTGTAATGCCTTCCACCCTTGCATGCTACGTGGTCTGCAGTTCACGTATCAATAGTTCATACGACTCGATCTCGTCTGTTGATGGATAAATGCGCGATCAGATGGCTCCCTGTCATTGTCCCCAAATAGGCTAACCCGAGAACCATCCACACTAAAACATTAAGATCTCCCTCTACACTCAACCAAATCTCATGGGATTTGTTCTTAGAGCTTCTTCTACTCAAGATGAACCTATCTATAAGAAATATACAATATGAAATTCAGTAAATATGTATTGAGAGTAAAAATAAGCTCAGATTAGGGTTGGAGTTCAATACCTTTGTCTGAGATGGGAGGCATCAATCAGATGGTTGTAGTAGCTTTGATTAGATGTGGTTGGATTGGTCTCAACAAACCTCAAGATGAAGCCTTGTGCCCTAGTGAATCGTCTAGCTATGAATTCTACAAAGCTCGATTTTAGGTGTTGATTGAATTTTATACTAGAGACTGTTTGAGAGGGGGCTTTTGTGGGGAATCAACTTCTTTCACTGTGGGAAAGGTGTGTGCACAGTTAATTGAAGTTTGATTCACTGTGGAGGAGTGAAGAGATCTATCCTGGTTTTTGCTAAAAATTCAAGCTCAAAATTGAGCTTCCACAGTGAAGCTCAGTGAGGGAAAATGGTTGGCTTGAGCTGATGGTTGGCTTGAACTTAGGAGTTGAGCTGAGGAGGTGTTAGGGAGTCTCTGAGGGCAGTTTGGTAGAGTTTCCTTGAGAAATTTTTAGCTCTCCTTCATTGGTCATGGAGGTGAGGTTTAAATAAAATTGGCTTAAGGTGGCTGCGATGGCCAATTGAGGGGTGTAAAATGATGCTTAGGTGAAAGGCATATAAGCTCTATATTTCAAATGGGATGAGGTGGCCTCTAGGTTTGAATTGGGTTTAAATTTTTGGGGGTGGCTAGTAGTTTTCTCATAGTTTTGGTGTTCTTCGGCCACTAGGCTAGCAGCCAAGGCCAGGGGAGGTGGCCAAGAAGTTAGATGAGCCAAGGGGAGGCTTAATTATTATTTACCCCCAAGGGTAAGCAATGATAGAGGAGATTTTACAATTTGGGTCCAAAAATGGGTTAAAATCCCTTAATTTGGGGATCCATTGGTCCATAGCATGCTTTGGTGGGTTTTGCATGGTTTAGCCTGGTCATTAGGAGGAGTTTGGTGGCTGTGGAGTCATAAAATTGGTGACTTTAAGGTGGCTAGGACAATTTTAGTGCATGGGTCCAAGTGGGTCAATTTGGCTTAAAGTGGGTTTGGGTTAGGTTAGCCATGACCTTGACATCATTTAATTGGTAATAATTGTGTAGATGATTGTCACAAGGAGTTTAGAGAAAGAAGTGAGTGATTTTGAGTTGATTTGGAAGCTCAATTTGATGGATTTTGGATCATGGCTAATTTTGGTGCATTTGGGTTAGACTTAGGTCTAGATTGGGCTAAGCTTGGGGTAACTCGAAATTGATTGTTGAAAATGGTCAGTAGGAATGTAATGAATAGTTTTCAACATAAATTGGCTGCAAATTTCAGTACTAAGGCAATCAATTTTGTGGAATTTGGAGACAGCCAATTTAAGGCAAAATTGGGGATTTTTGGATTTGGGTTGAAATTAAATAAAATTGAGGCCTCACCAAGGCCAATTAAAGGTCAATTTTGATGTGTAGGAATGTTATGAAAAGTTTAGGATTCAAATTGAGGGAAATTAAGTAGGGTATGAGGTTTAATTTGGTGGAACCAAGTCATAGGGCCAATATTGGGGTTTTGACTTAGATAAAAATTGGTCTCAATGAATGGGCCAATTAAGCTTGTATTTGGTTTATATTGGTCATATGGAAGGGGAATTTGAGTTTAGGATTGAAATTGGGGGAAATTGGGACCAAATTGATGGACATTTGAGGTAAATTTGGGAAAATTGGGCCTTTAAAGACAACTTAGGGGTTTTGGTCAAATTGATCAATATAGTCAAATTGGGTCCAATTGAGGAGTCCAAATGGGTTTTGGAAACATTTGAGTGTTTTAGAGGTTTTGGGAAAGTTCGGGGTGCCAAGGGCATTTTTGTAATTTTGGCAATTTTTGGGGTATTTTGGTAAATTTGGCATTTTTGGGTAGTTTGGGTACTTCGGGTATTTTCAAATGGTTTGAAATAATTTTTAAACAATTTGGGTATTTTGGGTGAATTTGAGGATCTTGACCAAATTTGGGATTTGGGGGTGTCTAGGTAGTTTAGGTAAGTTTGGAGGTGAAAAGGTCAAATTGGGTATTTTCGTACGGTTGGGGTATCAACCACCCTACATGAGCTATGGACCAATGGAAACCCCCTTTGGCTCCTCTATGTATTGGTCTTAGCTAAACTCTAGCCTAGGGCTTGTGGGTTTAGGTGACCATCTACGTGAGTCTCCCAAAGAATCAATGAACCAAAGTCAAGAAAACTTGGGTTTAGGGTTGTGAGTGATTGTGGGTATGAGTGAGTGAAAGTGAGTTCCTTAGCCCTAGAACAACACCCAGAGTCAACACTAAGGGCAAGCAGTCCTATGGGAACTCATCTTCAACTCCCCCATAATGACCTTACCTACTAAGTGCTAGAGGTTAGGGAAAGTGAGTTCCTTAGCCCTAGAACAACACCCAGAGTCAACACTAAGGGCAAGTAGTCCTAAGGGTGACTCATCTTAAGTTTCCCCCATAGTGACCCCACCTACTCTTAAGAATAGTCAATAAGAAAGTGCTATGGCTAGACCTTAGGCAACTATAGAGAGAAAACTAAACCTCAACCAAAATTAAGGTCAACAATCTCAACAATCACACATTATATCAAAAGGTTTCTCCCAATCAGGTGAAATAATTATAGGAGCAGTGATAAATTATTCCTTTAAATTTTGAAGGCTTTAAGACAATCTTGTTTAAAGTCAAATTTTGTATTTTTTTCTAAAATTTTGCATAAAGCCTTTGTAATTTTTGAAAAATCTTTAATATATCGCTTGTAAAATCCATAATGTTCTAAAAAGCTCTTAACTCTTCTTACAACAGTAGGTGGAGGTAGGTTTGATATAACATAAATTTTGCAAGATGTACTTCCATGCCATTTTTTGAAAATTTAAGTACAAGCACAATTCCTCCTGCAACCATATATTGATATTTTTTACGGTTTAATATGAGATTAGTCTTTTCAGATCATTCTAGAAACTTTTCTATATGATTTAGACATATTTTAAATGAAGTTCCAAATACAGAAAAATCATTCATATGACTTCATTACCTTTTTCAATTAAATCACTCAAAATTAACATCATAAAAATGTTGTAGGTGTTATACATAATTCAAAGGGCATTCGCTGAAAAGCAAAAGTTCCATAAGGACTAGTAAGTTACATAAAAAAATTGAAAATGTTGTTTTCTCTTGAACCTCTAGAGCAATAGGTATTTGATTATAACTGGTATATGCATCTAGAAAATAAAAATATTTGTGCTGAGTCAACCTATCCTACATTTGGTCTAAAAATGGTAAAGGAAAAATGATCCTTCCTAGTTGCAGAATTTAATTTTTTATAATTTATTCCGATCTATCATCTAGTGACTTGTCTTGGTGGTATTAATTCATTATTCTCATTTATCACTACTATCACTCCTTTCTTTGAAACACAGTGAATTGGACTCTCCCTAGAACAATCTAAAATGGGATATATTATTTCAGTTTCTAACCTTCTTAAAGTCTCTTTCTTAACAACTTCTCTCATCATAGGATTCAATCTCCTTTGAGGATCAGCTCTTGGTTCATGTTGATCTTGCAATAAAATTCTATGCATACAAATTGAAAGACATATTGCTTTAATATCAGCTAATGTCCATCCAAAGGCTTTCTTATATCTTCTCAAAGTTTCCAACAACTGTTGTTCTTGCGTATCAGTTAATTCTTAGGATACTATAACAGGTAATGTAGATAAATCTCTTAAGAATGCATACTTTTAATGTGTAGGAAGTGTTTTCGGTTCTAATTCAGGAGGTTTCTCAATAGATGAAATCAAATTCTTTTTTACTTTCTGTAGGATCTAACAGTTCAAATTTTTCTTAAACATAATCTAAATCTTCATTACTCACATCCGTAGATTCATCTTGAATTCTATCCTCATCCTCATATTCCACATATTCTTATTCAAATTCCTTTTCAAATGTCTTCTTAAAATATTTATGGCTTAAATATTCATTGATATCCATTCTGAAGCATTCAATCTCTTGCTCTTTTGCTGGGTATCTCATTGATTTTGTAATATTAAATGTAACCTCCTGATCACTAACTCCCATAGTTAGTTCTCCTTCCTACACATCTATTAAAGCTCTTCCAGTGGTAAGGAATGGTCTTCCTAAGATGATAGGAATTTTTTTATCTTCCTCCGTATCTAATACAATAAAATCCACAAGAGAGATAAATTTATCAACTTTTACCAAAACATCTTCTATAACTCTTTTAGGATAGATAATCACAGTTAATTGAAGAGTTAGAGTTGTAGGTGAAATATCTCCTAAACCCAACCTTCTAAAAATTGATAAAGGCATAAAATTAATATTGGCTCCTAAATCACATAAAGCTTTTCCAAAAAATCTTTTGCCAATAGCACAAGAAATATTAAAACTACCAGGATCTTTGAGTTTTTCCGGAAGCTTTTTCTAAATTATAACACTACACTCTTAATTGAGTGTAATAATCTCATTATCTATAAACTTTCTTTTCTTATTAAGTATATCTTTCATGAACTTCACATAGCTTGGCATTTGTTCCAAGTCTTCAACAAATGAAATGTTTATTGTTAATTTCTTCAATATTTTTAAAATAATGAAAATTGATTTTCTCTGTTTTTCTGCTTCAATATTTGAGTAAATGAATGTGGTGGTCTTTCTACAATACTTTCATTGGTTTAATAGGACATTCTGACTCAAAATGAAAATCTTCTCCAAATTTTTCATTTTCTACCTCATCTTTTTCAACTTCAACTTCTACTTCTTTTTGAACACTGGTTTCCAATTTTTTCCACTTCTAAGTTGAATAGCCTTAATTTTCTCTTTGTTCTGATCTTTAGGATATCTTTAGAATGTACATCAACATTATAAGGAAACATTCCTGGAAGTCTATTAGTGCAGTAGCAATACATCCCAATTAATTTTTCATGTTTCTAATTGCAGCTCCTTGACTTTGTAATTAGCTTACCATTTGCAATATCAATTCTTCCATTGACAACTTTTTCTCTTTACCCTGCAAATTATTAAAACATGCGGGGGAATAAAAGGGTAATATGGTTTATAATTTAGATTTCCTTGACTGTTGGAGTTTCCCAATGGGTTTGCAGCATTGTTTCCTCATTGCTAATTTGTTGCATTAGAGTTATTGTTACTTCAACTAAAATTTGGATGATTCTTCCAACCAAGATAATAATAGTTAGCATAGGGATTGTTAGAACAATTATTTATTGCATTTAAGGTGTCATAAGAAGATTGTGATTCTATCATTTTTCCCAATGAGTTTTCCTCAAGCATAGGTGATGCTTGAGAATAATTTATTCCATATTAATCTATCTTTTTTGATATAGTAGCTACTCTGTTTGGATTTAACCTTTCAGAAAGCCATCGAAACTTATTAGTAGCCATCTCCTAAATTAAAAAATATGCTTCATCAAATGGTTTTGAAATTAATGATCCAACAATAACATCATTAATTATCGATCTAAGAGATCCAACCAATCCATTAAAAAAATTGAATTATTAATCAATCTAGTAATGCATGGTGTGGACACTTTCTAATGAGATCTTTAAATCTTTCCCAAGCTTCATAAATTGATTCCTCTTCAAACTAACAAAAATATGTAATATTGTTTCTAAGCTTAACGATTTTTTAAGGTGGGAAATATTTAGATAAAAAATTTGGTGATAAGTCTCCCCAAGTTCTGATAGATCTAGGTGCTAACAAGTTTAATCACATCTTAACTTTATCCCTTAATGAAAAAGGAAAAAGTTTAAGCCTAATGGCATCATTCTACACTCTACACTCCATAATTAAAAGTAACACACAATTCTAGAAAACTAGCAAGGTCAAAGTTAGAATCTTCAGTTGGTGCTCCTCTAAACTGATTATTTTGTACATCTAGATAATAATTGGTTTAAGCTTGTATCATCTAGATAATAATTGGTTTAAGCTCAAATGAATTGTCTACTACAGTAGGGTTTTGTATACTTAAATGAACTTCATCTGCTGTACGATTAACGTAATGTCTTAAAGGTCTCTAATGATGTTCATTTTAATTTTTAACATTACTTAAATTGCAAGCCATTTCATTAAAATGATCTATCACTTTTTGTTGTTTTCTAATTTTTTTAATAGTTCTTTATAACCCATAATTGTAAGGTACTAAATCTTCTACGCATAAACAAACACAATAAGTAATTAACTAAAGCAAACAAACTAAAATATGAAAATATTCAAACTAAATTACAAACACTTTTTTTAGTTTAAAATAATAAAAATTTTAATTTTTAAAATAACTTACCATTACTTTTCATTACTTCCCCAACAATGACAAAAAAAACTTTGATGTGGGTGGATTTAGTGTGTTATTTTTACAAATATTTTTCAATATTACGAAATACACATGGAAAATACAAAAGTAAATATGTAATTTAATCCCAACAAAAATAACTTAGTAAAAATAAATTTAACTTTAAAAAATCTTTAAACTGCCAAATCCCCTAAAAATAACACAAGTATATGTAATGCACAAGTAATAAAGGGTTCTAATGGAGTTCTAGATATCGATCTCACAGGGAAGTTGGAAATGCTTATAAGTTAATTCTTAAGATTATAATGTAAACTATAATTTTAAACTAGAAAAGTGAAGTAAAAAATTTGAATCTAAAGTAAATGAGTGAATGCTAAATAAAATGCAGCTAAAAGACTAAGTTAATTAAACACATAAAGTTTTTGTGGTGAAGAGTTCAAATTTAAGAAAGCATCATCCCCCTTTACAGTGAGTGTATGGGTTGCAAAGAAACTAAAATCATTTTAAAATATATAAAATGAATTGGTGGTAAATAGGAGCAATCATATTTTGTACCCTCTTCTGAGTGCTATAGAACTTTGACTAATCTAGAGTTTAGTCCTTAATTTTGTGATTAGGCTGGGAGGATACTGGCAGCCACTCCAGAGCTCCCACTACTCCCTAACCTGAGGGCTAACAATCTCACATTAGTTTCCAATCAACTGGACCAAATTGGGGATTTTAATCTGCCACCTTAAAATCTCCAATCCTGCATCCAACAAAGTATATTTCTCTATTTATTTGCACTCAACCCCATGGATGACATCTTCTCCGATGGAATCAAATGTGATTCTCCCCATGTTGTAGAAATAATAGACCTTTTGGAACATATGTTTCTCAACACATTTTAACATTTCAATTGGCCATATTAAAAATTAAATGAAGATCGGAGCTCAAATGATTACAAATTATTGACATTTAAAACAATATAAAATAAAATCCATTCTTCACAAAACCAAATCTTAAAATAGGGAGAAGGATAAAGAAGACTACTCAAAGTTCATGATAAGGATATGACAAAACATGAATTTCATATATAAAAATAAGTTTAAAAAATAAAGAAATCAAACAACACAACTTATCTCACAATCTTTCCCAAGCAAATTCCTAGATGTTCTCTTCAAGCACTTTCCCTCTTTACAAGCACTCTCAATTCTCTCTTAGAAGTGTAATGAAGAAGAAATCTCTCACCTTCCCTCTCTTCTTACAATCCTTGAAGAAAATCTCTAAGCCCCTGACTTTCTCTCTCTCTATCTCATGTCTATCTCTCTCTTCAAACTCCTCTTGTTGCCCCCTTCAACTCTCTTCAAGCCCTAAACTTTCCTCTCTTTTATTAGAGACTATCTCCCTCCAAAAGAATTCAAAATTCCCTCTAAAATACTATCTCCCTCCAAAAGAATTCAAAATTCCCTCAAAAATTTTGTCTAAAAGTCAATTCTTATAAATTCAAAAGACATGTTTATTGATCCAAGAGACATATCCTTTCATAAAAGAACCTTCCAAAGTGTATATATGCATTTCACTCCATGGGGTGTTTAGAACAAGTATCCCTTTAGAAATTTGTGCAAAATTCGTCTTGAACTACTTTAATATGCAAAAAGTAGTCTCTGGCTCTTTAGGGGTTGGTTCTGGCGCTTCAGGCGCCAACTTACTTAAGACAGCTTCGTACTGGGTTTTGGTGCTTAAGGCGGCAAATATGGCACTTTTGGCGTTAGCTCTCTTTTAAATGGTGCTTCAGACCAGAATTCTAAAATTTGCTATTTTGACTCTAAATTTCGTCCTTTTTACATCTTTTGCTATAAATGCATAAAATTGATATACCTGCAATAAAAACATGAAAATACCCTTCTTTAAAGTGCAATATCACAAAAAATAAGCCTAAAATGTATACTTAAAATAACACATTATTTTTGTGTATCAGCAAGGCAAGAATATGTTAGTTCTTTATCTCATTCACAACTACTATCAACCCACCTTTTTTAGGTACGTAATGAGTTAAGGTCACTCAAGCACTGTCTCAACATCCAAACACATTATAAATTTTTTTGTAATTATTTTTTTATGACATAGTTGAGTCTTCTTTTAAAATCTACCTTTGAATTATGATTGTCATTTACTATAAACTTATGCATATGTATGGAAGGGTTAAAATATTTTACATCGGTTATGGTTCAACAAAAGGATTTTTCATATATCATTAAAACCCTCATAAACTCAGTCACTTGTAATTTGTCTAACGTAAAAATGTATCACAAGCAATGTGAAGGATTTCATAAGGATAAATACCTCTAGCTCTTGCTTGTGGGCCTTTGAAATTAAATCTCTTAATGTTTTTGCTAATATAGTGGTGTATAAAGGCACATATCAATCCCTAAATATTTTAGAGACTACATCTAAGTAATAGAGCCAATTACATTATAGGTTCTACTAATCCCTTCAAAATCATACCTTGCACTATTAGGTCAACCTTTAAAGTCTTTGGAAATTGAGATCCCACACACCCTTTACCTGATTCACTTTAAAGCATTGAATTCTACCAAGGTTTCAAGGGAATTTCAATGATCTTTTCCCATTAAAATTTTCTCTAGAGCATTTATTCTCGAAATGAGTTCCCCTTTTGAACAATAGTATTTACTTTTCTAATTTTTAAAAATGTTTTACTTATGATGATTGGTATTTTCTTATATTCCTCCACGTCTAGGATAATTCTATTAGCTCAGAAGATAAACTTAACCACTTTAGGTAAGAAATCTTGTATAACAACCTAGGATAAGTGAATAACTGATCAGATAATTTAAGAGTTAGTTATAGGATATACTTCTTCGAATGTTATTCTCTTAAATATAGAAATGGACAACAAGTAGCATTCACATTTACATCACTTGAAGCATCTCTAAAGAATTCATCACCTATAGTGTAGGGTACAGTTAAAATACCAGGATCATTAAGTTTTTGAGAAAATTTCCTTAGAAGGATATCATTATACTCTTCAAATAAGGCAACATTTTTCAAATATTCCCATTTTAAGTTTTTATTATGGATGATCTTATGAATTTCTCATAACTTAACAATTTCTCAAGGGCATCAATAAAGAAAATGTTTATGGTTAACTTCAAACAATTCTAGGAACCTAAAGAACTTCTTTGAATAGTTTTTTTTTCTTACTTCTGAAATCATTAAGAAAAAGGTGGCGATGGTCTTTTTACAACTTTTCTAATATGTTTTTACTCTTTATCTAAGTCTTTCTAACTTTTTCAACAGGTTTGATAGACTCGATGATTAGTTCTTTAATCCTATATTGATTTTTAACAAACTCTCCCTACTTTTCCACTTCTAAGTTTGATGCCTTCGTATTGTTTCTCATGCATGAATTTTAAATTTAAAGGTTGCAACATTATACAACATTACGGTCTCGCAACGTTATGAACATGGCACTATGACACTAATTGAATAACACCAAGGTGTTGCATAAGAAAAAAAAAATGGATAGAAAAGGTACACAATTTAATAAAATGTGCAGTTAACATTAAAATTGTAGTGCATAAATTGAACATAAATAACGTCTAGTAAAAATCTGAAAAAATTATATGAAATTTTAAACTAAATCCAAGTTTCAAAATTAATATTGGCTCAAATAATTTTGGTTCTTGAACCCTGAAAATGATTCCATAAATATGATGCATTTGTATGGTGTATGAAAGTATGCATGTCATTCATGTAATAAAGTGATAAAGTATGAAATCTCAAAAAATCGAGACTAAAATTAATTTAGTTAAATATGAGTATTCTAAAAATCAGTTTTTATTTAACTGTCAAACCATGTTTTGAAAATTTAAAAAGCTAAATATTTTAGTTTTTTAAATGATAAAGCTTCTTTGAACTTATGAATGCCTAAAGTTTATCCTAATATGCTCTAGCTTTTCCTATAGATAATCGTCAATCGAGCACAATAGTATTCATTAATCTCCTCCAAGACTTGAGAAGCATTGAATTTTGATATTCATTTCCCATAGATAATAGTTAATATAGTAGAATAGTATTCTTTAATCTCTTCAAAAACTAAATAAGCATTGAGTTTTGATTTTATGTCATAGTGATATTCCTTTCCTAAACCTTGCAAAAGGCTCTATGATCCTTATTCCTCAATGAGATTACAATTTCTCAAAAGGTATATTCCTATTTTTTTCAAAAAATTGGACATTAACCCTGCTATCTCACTAGTTATTCATCAAAACTGGTAGCTCATACTTATTTTTAAAAAATTCTAGACTAAAATATATTTAAATTAAAATTAAGGTTAACGAAACAAACAAAATTTTATTTTTCATTCCAAAATGTTACACAACATACATAAAACTTCAAAATAAACACTTAATCAGAGAATATGGACTTTTTTCATGCACTTACTGAATAAAAAAAAACATAAACATTAAAATATAAGGCAGAATATCTCGCTGATTTAAGCATGGAAGACTAAAATTTTTTGCTCTCCTACACTTACATGACCTCTCACTCTCACTCTCACTCTCACTCTTACTCTCACTCTCACTTTGACAGCTCATAAATGACACTAAGTCCTCTAATGTTGTATACACTCATTACACTTCCCAATTGTTCAAACTGCCATTAGTTAATTAAATTCACTATATAACTCCCTAGGCTTGCTTCCTAATAGAGCAAAACTGGCTTTACTATGTCATGAAATTGCGGTGCTACAAAAGTAGCATTGAAGTGTTGCTCACATAACACTGCGACAGCCACACATTGTGCTATAAGATTACAAGATTTAATTTTTTTCTTCTATTGGATTTTTGGCTTTGATTGGATGGAACCATGATGCTTGAGTGTTAGCACTCCAACAGTGGTAAATGATGTTATAGTGCTACTCCCTTAGATTAGTCCTGCATTATAGCATCTGTAGAACTATGGTGCTATAAATATGACAGTGCAACATTGAAACTTTAGTGCAATTTTGTTTAAACTCAGTGTTGTGGCACCGAGCTCTGAGAAATATGCCTTGATATTTGGGGTTTCTATCACTGTCATGCTATGAGTTTGGTGTCGCACACTGCATGTACATTTTTTCATATTTCTAACATGTAAACTTGTTAATTTTTGAAACAAATAATTAATATTATTAAATTCATAATAATATAATACTTACATATAAATTCACATAGTTCTTAAACATTTTTAATGCCTAACTTCATAATTTTGACACTCGGTCTACTCTATACTATGCACATTCTCTTGTAGGTCTTAGTGTGAAAAATACTCTAAAAGTGCTATAGTCTGCTCCATAACTTCCTTAAGCTTTCCCTAAAATGAAAAAAAAAAAATTACTGCGAAAGCGACATGCCACGACGTCGTAAAGTCACATTATGGTACTATGGATGTAGTGTTCTGAAACTCAAAGTGGCATGGTAATGCTCTTGAGTTTTGGCCTCTTTTTCTTCATGTTGTACCTCTGCGATGTTTCCTAGTTAGTACTGTGACACTCATATTATAACACACTGGCACTAAAAATATCACTTTAATGCCATGATCATTTCTTTGCATTCCATATTAGTCTCCTTTAGTGATGTGGTCTTGAAAATTTTACATTGTGGCGCTAATTCTGGGGCATTAAAGTGCTCAAAATAAGTGCTATCAAATCTGTCTTAATATAAGGGGAGTTAGGCATTGTGACACTTCACATTTTGCTTCACAGTATTAAATGCCCTTTTGCCCAATCCTCTCCAACTTGTCATCATATAAATTTTTTTTCACAAAAGATATCTTAATTCTAATTGAGATTAAAACAAATATAGAATTTAAACATCAATTGAACCTAATTTCTGTGCTTTAAAAATTCATCAAATTTCCAAGCTTTACATATTACATATCATCAAGTAATCATAATCATAAATTTATGTCATTAAATCCTTTGAAACCAAACATGTCACCTCCAGTGTTATGGCATTGAAAATCCATAATTGTGGCATCGTGTCTCTGGTGTTATGGTACTCGAAACTAGGGTTGTGAGGCAATGCTCTTGGGAATTTAGTTTCAAATTTAGGCCTTAAATGGTGCATTACTATAGGTCAAAACAAGAATAGAATAAATGTAATAAATTACATAGAAATATAAAATATAAATATAAATCAAAACTAATTTCTGTGCCACTTAAACCACTAAAGAAATTTCCGCAAACCTTACTTTGTACTAAAGTAATTTTATAATTTGTCATTAAGTTCTTTGATAGAAGATGTTTCTCAAAACTAAATTCATCAAAAGAAAATTAAAAAAAAAAAATGTTAAATCTTTCATATAGTTATTATATAGTTATTAATATAGAATACTAGGTAACCCAAAATCGTCTAAATTCTCATCTTCATCGAAATTAATCCTTAGTCATAATTTTGTTGCGCTCTAATGTGTAGTAGTAATTGACTTCCAAATATTTTAATCAAGTGAAATTTTTACATATCCGAACTTGGTCTTTTCAAATAAGCATAGTTCAGATTTTCATTCCTAAATTAAAATACTTTCATAATTCAAATTTTAAGAGTATTGAAAAGACTTGAATATTAAATATATCAACGTAGCCTTAAACATTTTCCTATTTCTTCTTTTCTTATTATTGGCTTCATGTAATAAAAATATTAAAATCACAGCTTCCTCCCCATTCACGTTAAGAGAGAGACAGAGAGATGAATATTGAATATTCCTACCATTATAAAAGCACAATGAATATCCTCTTTAGCATTCATTATCTAGCAACCCTATACCATTAATCCTAGGCAGCTTACACTGTTGTTTGGTGGTGTATGCCGCCAATGAAATTTTGACTAATGAATACTATACAATCCTTTAGTTGTTGGTGTCATAAATCTAAAGTGTTTAAAATAAGGAATAATTACATACTTAGCGTCCCAAACATTATGTGATATTTTTGAACTACCGTAATGTGTATTTACACGTGTCACGATCAACTTATTAAGAATTTGATAAAAATGAAATTATGAATTGAGATTTTATCATGAATTTTGATATTTGAATGATAATTAGAAAAAATGGATGAAAGAGCGTGCAAGATTTCTAAATAGTGATATTTCCGGTGCTATGTAGTAAGCAGTCCTCAAAGTAAACTTAAATTATTATAGCCATGATAAATGCAAAAATATTGAGAAGGTTGTTATTGAATAGAATAGGGTTAACGAAAGTCAACAATAATATATTGTCAATTTATCTCAATATATTTTTCTCCTTTACTATAATTCGACACTGTTAATGCTTCATGAAACGAGGTCACTAAAGACCTAATAAATACTTTCAGAAATTCCAATCTAATAGCCCTAAGAATCATGCGGAATTATGTCAATTTGAGTTGTTGGGTCAGGTTTTGGCCTAACCAAAGTTTGTTCATTCAAATGCCACACTTTTACTGTAGGAATAATGTAACTTTTTACATTAATATGACCCAATTAACTTGAATATGGCCAACTTAATTTAGCAATATACATTTTTATTTTAATTCTCATTATTCTATCTTTCCAAAACCCAAATCCAAACAGTTCAATCTTGGATAGCAATTCTAGTTACAATTTAGGCTTGAACATTATCCAATTGGCACATTTTTTTATTCCCCTATGTTTAGAAGACTTGAGCCCAAACATAAACCTCATTTAAAATAATAATAATAATAATAATACTTATAATAATCAAACTCATTATTATAGATTTTGATTAATCACAAAAAAATAAAAAATAAAAAACACTTTTTAGAACTCCTAGCTCCTAAGTATAGAATAAAAATCAAGATTACCAAAAAATTATTTGTCCGGTCTCGAGATTTAAAGGGGCATGAATCCAAATATAAAGCTACTTTATGAGTGCCAAAATTACATGCATAAATAATTAAGTGCAGCAGAAGCATCATGAGTGAAAGAGACTGCAAGTTAGCCTGCTCAAGCATGACAACCACGAGTTCAAGGCTGATGTAGGAAACACTTGCCATAGCATGACATCTAATAATTTGTACAATAATGTTATAAATGTAATTATTTTTTTTATCGTGTAAATTTTATGACCACAATATCAAATAATTAATATGTTCGGACTCCGGACGTAGAGATACGTTCCGAGTCCAATGAAATCATGTCACGTGGAGGTGATAGAAAAAAAAAAATTAAAGATCATTTTAACATAGAGAAATACTCCTCCCGTGTTATTCCACATTATTCAGGTGTTATTGTGGTATTATTCATGTATTATTCAGTTCTGGGAATATTCTCCGTGTTATAATAGCCCAATAACACGTCAATATCACCACAATAACACCTGAATAACACGGGAGGAATATTCCCTTGTGTTACCGGGCCAGATCACAAGAAAACGATTTTTTTTTCCTGTCAGCTCCACATGGAGGTGATTCATTGGACTCTGTACGTATACTCTCGATGTAATAATTTTTCCACAATATCTGCCTAAAAAGTGCTTCTTATATCATTATTCACTTTACATTAAAGTTGATGCAATCCCTCACAAAAAATTCGAAGTTAAATCATATTAAAAAGTGTATTCATAATTAAACTCATATAATTTATTAAAGATTTACATTAATTTGGATAAAAATGTCAAAATTAAATTATGAAAATAATTTATTATCTATTATTGAAAATTATTTACGGTGTTGTCATCCCCAATAATTCGGGACTCAATAAGTCATAGTTGGAAGTCTGTTAGATACACCTTCATCTACTCTTGCAATTTAACTTTCTTGCAAAATTATATGCATGTTACAATAACTAATCTTTCAGTGGGAATACCAAGAAGATGACAAGTACACTTTTAATAGTCTTATTTAATTTCTGTCATTTTACTTTTTGAAATTTACTTTCATTATCAAATATCATCACTTCTTGGGTGTGCTTACTTTACTTAAAAAACCATAATATTTTTTCAAAAATTAATCAACCTTTTCAAAAATCTAAAACAAATTGTTTCAAAGGTAACCATAAATCCTTTAAAATATCACTAAAAAAAAATAAAACATCCATTCAAATTTACGGGAGGTCCTCGGAGGAGGTAACCCATAGTTGTTAATGAGATCTCCCTCGTTTAAATAGGTTTCACAACTCATTTAAGCTAAGTAAATTTAAAAGAAAATAGTGATACCAAAATGAGGGAGACGTGGGATCCTAACTAGTGTCGCTCTAATCAACTTTAACCCCCCCATAGTGATTGAAATTCAATTCATCATTTAAACCTTTAATCCTTAGACTTTAGGACTGCTACTTCGCCTAGGAGCCTGGAGCTAATTTTGTAGGAAAGCTTCTGGAACATCAATCTGCAACTACATGAGGATCTACAATAACATGAGGATCTGCAATAGCACATCTTTCCTTAAAATTAAACAACAAGCTATAAGATTCAAGGTTGTCCACCTAACGCGACATAAATCTTCAACTCTCTCTCACTTTAGACTTTGTAAGGCTCTGCTATGCAATCTAAGCCCTAACTCATTTTAGGATTCTGAGGTTTTCATTCATGATGATCTAAATCCTCACATCTTCCAGACTATTTGTGCGACCGCCTTGCATAAATGTAAGCCCTAATTAATAAAATTGGCAGGATGAAACATTTAAATAATTCTTCTTCTCTAAACGGGAGCTGAACCATAAGATAGCTTGGGAAGTCTTTGAGGTTCTTTTTAGGATCCATGACATTTTCTAGTTTTTCTTCCTTCGGATTCCAAAATAAAATGTTCCAAATTTGAGTCATTCGGGAGCTGAACCATAAGATAGCTTGGGAAGTCTTCGAGGTTCTCCTTAGGATTCATGACATTTTCTAGTTTTTCTTCCTTTGAATTCCAAAATAAAATGTTCCAAATTTGAGTCATTCTCATTTTATACCTCTTTGTGTGATCTTTTGAAAAGTCTTATCCTTTTGAACCCCTTGAAAATGAAATTCCTTAAATTTTATCGAGACTTTTCTTAGGTAACTTCGGTTATCTAAGATGTAATTAACTATATGGGCTTAACCTTATAGGAAAATTTCAAGAACCAAGCTTAATATAAACTCAATTTAATTTTTTCATATTAAATAGGGGAACTTGTTGGTCAACAGAATAAATGGTTTTTCGCAGACTTAAGCAGATGCATAAATTCTTTAATTTATTTAATCGAGTCTTTCCAGTGAGTAGTGTATCTAATCTTCGGGATGGATGCTTACGGTATTAGGCTCATTTAATTAAACTACTAAGGATATGAGATTGGTTCGGTCTTGTATTTTCATAATTTGAAATATTACTTTTTCCTAAATTATACATATAAATTAAATTAAAATTGTGTTGGGATATCCATTCCGGTGACCGACAATTTCCAATTTAGCGACCGACATATGTATATTTATGTGTGTGTGTGTGACCAATTGGGACCTCCACATGGTGTGATGTCATGACCAAGTTGGGTGGGGTTCAATTGGATGGGATTGTGACCGATTGATCAATATTTGACCAAAATTCGGCAAGGCCCAATTAGTTTTGACCAATCATGATGTCTCTAAAATCTCGGATCAAAAGGGTGTGATAGGGTTTAAAGTGATTTTAAGGGTTTGTTGGGGTTAGGGAGGTCTTTATTGAAGCTAGGTATCAATTTAGGTAGGCCATTCCCATAACGTTAATTTCATGGTCAAAATGACCTCGAGGTTCTATAGGATGGCTCTTAGTGTTTTGGGTTTATTTGGATGACCCAATGCATGTCTTGCCCATGGGGTCAATTTGGGCTATCACCAGATCAAAACCATAAACCAACTCAAGGAGAGGCTGAAGGCTTGGGCTTGCCTAAGGGAGGTCCAAGAAAGCACAACCCTTATCTAGGGTTATGTCTAGGGCAAGTCTTGACAAAATTGAGGTCAACACCAACACTTCACTTTTTGGGTTGTGCTTTGGAATGGCTTTAGCCTTTTCAACTCAAAATTTAAACTAAAAAGTTCAAAACTTTGTTTCTTAAAATCATGCAAACAAATAAGATATACATGCATATCACACAAGTTTTATCTATTTACATATGTAATTTTTAAAATTCAACTATTAATTCTATTTGATAATTGTAGTTATTGCTTGTATTAATTCTATTAATTCTATTTGATAATTGTAGTTATTGCTTGAAAAGGAATGAGAAGTATTATTGAGAAGGATTTGATTAATAGTTTTTTCCTTAATTTATTCGTTATTTGATCATCTAACATCTGAATAAATTCCTCTTAAGTAAGCTTTTGTTCAAGAAGGAAGAATTCTAAAATGATATTAGTCTAAAGCTAAATTGAAAGTATTTCGGCCAAATATTTTTCTATGTGTGGTAAAATTTTTTTGGAAGATCTACAAGATTAGGATGAGATAGCATAATGGATTAATATTTTTTGCGTGAGACATTTGCCAGCTAAATTTTACTTTAAAATTCATTAATTAACTATCTTATTTTATGCACTATCATTTGTTACTATGAATGCCATGCAACCTGCTTAATCTAATTTTGAGACCCATGATAATTCAATGAGTTGAATTTTTTAAAAATACATTTTTAAATTTAAATAAATAAATAGAAACTAAGTAATTAAATGTTAAATATAAGCATCTCAATTGGCATTGTTTTTGTTTTTTTTTTTTTTTTTTTTGTAAACATTAGATATTGGGGCCTTGGAAACTTTTTTTTTATTTTGTATATTAAACTTCATTTAAATATATTTTAAATTTTCTCAATAAATATATTAAATTATAATCAATAAAAATGAATATATTCTCGTAATAACTGAAATACATTTTAAGTGATTTCGATAATTCTATCATGGCCAGTAATAACCTAAGACGCCAAATCTCTTGACCTCACTTTTGGTTGAGGTCTAGTTTCCTCTTTAGTAGCCTAGGGTCTAGCCATAGGACTTTCCTGTCAACCATTAATAGAGGACTAGAAAGGAACCCTCACCATTAGAACTTCTAAACCCATCTTTGCTCAACTTGAAGTTTCACATATTGGTCCTAACCTCTAGCACATAGTAGGTGGGGTCAATATGGACGAGCTCAAGGTGAGTTCCCATAGGATTACTTGGCCTTAGGGTTAACTCTGGGTGGTCTGATCTTGGTTAGGCTAGCTTGCACACACTACACTTTTTCACATGCCCCAAACCTTAAGACCACTTGCACTTAATTTGGTCTCTTGACTCCTTTTGGAAAGCTCATATGGGTGGATCCAAACCCCTAGCCCTTGGCTAAGAAGGTTAGGACCGACATATTGAACATCCAAAATGAATCCTCATATGGTTCTCATGACTTGGAAATGGCTTCATGGCTTACCTACCCACTTTAGCCCAAACTTTCATTAAAATTACCAAAATACCCCCAAAACCCTAATTTTTGCCAAAATTTCCCAAAATTGCCCAAAATACACAAATTTGTCAAAAAGTCATTTCAAACCATTCCCCACTACCCAAATTGACCAAAATCACCAAATTCCCAATGTACCCCAAAAATGCCCCTCATGAGCCAAAATTTTCAAAAATTCCAAAAATTTCAAAAATTCCAAAATCATCTTAATTGTCCCCAAAACCAATTTGAACCACGCTTAGACCCAATTTGGCCAAATTGACAAATTTTAACCAAAAGCCCCAAATTGCCCCTAAAAGCCCAATTTTCCCAAATTAGCTCCAATGTCAAATAAATTGACCCCAATCTTGCCCAATTTCAATTCCAAACAAAAATTCAACATCCTTAATACCAATTGAAACTAAACACAATCCTAAGTTGACCCAAATTAAAGCTTAATTTCACCCGAATCAAAAAGCCCGAATTTTATCCCAAATTGGTCATATCCCCAAATGTCACCAATTTGAAAGCCATAACCCCAAAATTTCCACCTAATTTCTTTTCAAAATACTTCATGATAATCGCACACACCAAATTGAACTATTAATTGGGCCATAGCAAAGCTCTAGCCTAACCCAAAATGAAGTTGACCTTATGTCCAAATCCCCCCAAATTGGCCTTCCAATTCAATTCAAAATCACTTGAAATCATTTCAAAACTCTTCATGACATCTCCCTACACCAAATTAAACATTTAATTGACCTAAATGTTAGCTCAAATTCACCCCAAATTCTAAAAACCCAAGCCCTTAAGTCATTCAAAAAGCATAAGATTCCCAAATTCACCCCAAATTCTAAAAACCCAAGCCTTTAAGTCATTCAAAAAGCATAAGATTCAATTAAATGCCCACATGACAATTTTTTTCCTCATCATCCATTCAACCAAAATCATTCTCTAAGTTTCCAATTCATGCCCAAATCATTCCATATTAAGCATCTTGATAAAAACCATTAAAATACCCCATAACATCCATAAATCCTTTCTCGTGCAAATTGACCAAGCCAAGGACAAGCCATGAAGCCATCCCCAAGCCATTGGTTAGTCATATGAGCTTTGGCCACCTCACCAAACTATTAATGGAGAAAGGAGGGGACACTATCAAGCTCCCTTAAAAAGGTTTTTAACCCTTTCAATGATACACTCTAGTCCATGTTTAACTAAACCCAATGGATGTGGACTTCTCCACACAATTTCACCTGACTCACCTGACCTTGGTCAGCCATGGGGAGCCACCAAAGCCAATTTAAATGGGGCTAGACCCATGGTTGACCAAACTTAGCCCAATACCCATTCCATTTTAATTAATAACCTTTACACTTGTCAACCCCAAATTGACTGCACCATTACCTAGCCCTGACCTCCCTGAACCAGATTGTGACCCCTCCCTGGACGTTTAGTCACCTTGGTTGTCAGAAAACCCAAACCCAAAAGCTCTACTATGACTTAAACCCAAAATTAATCCCATCCAAGAGGCTCCAATTCTGGAGCCTTTTTCCCTCCATCTAGGCAGCATCCCAGCCACCTTAGCCTGGCCTGAGTGCCAACTTGGCCCCTCGTATTTAAATACCCCTTTACGACCAAGAGGGGAGTTGTTGAAATTTCTTGGGGAGACCCTGGAAAATTGTTCCAAGGGCTTCTCTCAGTTCTCTGAGTGCAAGCCTTCTATTTTTAGCCACTCAAACCCACTGGCTGAGCTCCATTTTGGAGTTAAAAAATCAACTTGGACCAGGACATAATTCCCCACAGCTCTACAGTGCACTGATACACCTAAAATATATAGTATTTTTAGACATATTTTTATACCTATTTCTAAGATATTACGCTTTAATGGAAGGTATTTTTATATTTTTATTGCAGATATAAGTGAAAATAGTAAAAATGCTTAAGTGAGTGAAAAAAGATCAAATTTGGAGCAAAAAAGTAGAAGGTGCAAAAAATGAACTGAGGCGCATACCCCGTAGTTTTGTCGCCTAAGCGTCAGATATGGCACTTACGTCCCGGTTAAACAGAGAAGGCCTCGCCTAAGCGCCGAGACCCCGCGCTTAAGCACTAGTGTAGAGAAGGCCTCGCCTAAGCGTCGAGACCCCGCGCTTAAGCACTAGTGGCAGTTTTTAGACGAGTAAAATAGGTTTTCACAAATTTTGAAGAGGTTTTTAAGACACCCATTGGTTTAATAGGTGGTTGTAACCACCATGGACGAAAACTATCATGAAATGATTCATCTCTTGGGCAAATACATTGAATCATGACACATTTTGAAGAGATCTCAAAGAACCTCTTGGAAAACTATAAAAGAAAGAAGAGAGGACATAAAAAAGAGTCCTGAAAAGTTCCGAAAAGGTGTGAAGTCCTGAAAGTATTGGCAAGTTTTGAAAGTTCTTCTCTTGGGAGTTAGTTCAGAGAGATTTTCATGAACCACTTTTTAATTACTTTATCCTTTTTGTTATTTTGTTTTGAGTGATTATAAAAGAGTAGACATTCAAAGGAACTATAACAGTTTGGTGGAGGACTTGAGATATGTTTTTATCTTTTTATTTTAGACTACTTTTGGTTTTAATTGAGACTTGTTGTTGGTTTGACAATGATTTCTTCTTTTAACTTCTTTTAAACTAAAGTGTATTTTTGTTTTCTCCATAGATTTTGAGTAGTTTTCTTTATCTTTAATCTTAAAATGATAAGTAATTAAGTTTTGGATGGAAGTTGTGGAGAGTATTGATCTTAAATTTTGGAAGCAGTTGTGATGATTTAAATCCGTGCACTTCATTTACTTCTTGATTGGGCCAATTTATATGTTAAAATTTGTTGTGAGAACATGTAATAATCGGGTTGGTATTGTCTCAGTCAACAATTGGAAAGAATCACATGAGGTTGTATGAATGAGAATGTAGCTCATATGATTGAGTGCAAATAAATAGAAAAATATTCATTGATGGGTGTAGAGTTAGAGGACTTTAAAGTGACAGGTTAAAACCCCCAACTTGGTTTATTTTTTAGGTTTTGATACGAGAATGTTAGCCCCCAGGTGGAGGGAATCGAGGGAACTCTAGAGGGAATCGAGGGAACTTTAGAGTGAGAGCTAGTATCTTCCCTGCCTTGCCGGTCTTCAGAACTATTCAAACTTTAAATTAGTCAATGTTCTTTATAGCATGTCTAGTAAGGGTAAAGAATATTATTACTATTATTTGTCACAACACAATTTGTATACTTCCACAACATAATTCCTATACTTATTACTGATTCATGATAAGAAAAAATATATTTTCATATTAAATAATTTTCTTCTACAAAAACTTTAGTTATCTTTTTACTTTTTCATTAAAATATAAAAAATACCAAAAATATTTAAATTTTAAATTCATACAAAAATCATTTTTAATTTAAGTAATCATCTATTTAAAAATGGAAAAATTTTCCAAAAAGTGCATATTAAATAATCTTCCTTGTGGGTTCGATATTCAGGTTTTGATGAAAAAGTCTTATATTACTTGATAACGATACATATACTTATGTAGTATCCCAATGTAAGTATATATAAATTAAAAATTTAAATTCTTACTTTTCTTCAGAGTCAAGTTTTTGGTTTTATTGAAAAATAAGGAAATATAAGTGAAATATAATCTTTGGGAAAAATATCATCAGAACTATTGTTATACTGTGCATAAGCATTAGGCATCTCGGGATCATGTTTTTGGCATCGTTGCACGGGAAGAAAACTAAGTAGATTTCTATTTTTAGAATGTCTTATTTAAACTTTAAATATTGTATCTTATTTTGTAAGTTTTATTTTATTTTATTTTATTTTATGTTGGTGTATGCGTAGTTCAGGTTTTGAAGGATTAGTGTCTTACGATTCTGAATTAGAAAGAACTATTAAAAAAATCAGAAAAACTAAAAAAATTTAAAATCTTGAAAAATAAAAAAAAATTATAGAAATGGCAAATCAAAATAATCAAAATGAAGAAATTCATCAAGAGTTTAGACCTTTGAGAGAATATGTCAATCCTACTGTGGATGAACTTCATTGTAGTATTTAAAAACCTACTGTAGTGGCTAATTCATTTAAGCTTAAACCTACTATTATCCAAATGGTATCAAATAATTAGTTTGGGGGATCACCAATTGAAGATACAAATTTACATCTTACCAATTTTCTAGTCCAATTTAGATCTTTTCTTATCTTCAACATCCGTGGTTTCAGTGGACATAGTGAACCCTCTTTCTAAGATAGGGGAGCTGGGGGAATTTCAAAGAAAATGGTCTGACTTTGAAGTGGTGCGCGGGCTCGATCGGCAATTCCGCTGCGTCTATAAATCAGAGATGTCTCATCTGGTTGAGCTGTCGCAATCAGTCTTTCTCTTCCTGGTATTTCAGTGAAAGGATGTTGTGCTCGATCCCACCCCTCGGTCCAGCCTCATTTTCTTGGTACGCTCAGGTCACACTCTCTTTGTCTGCTTGGCCAGCTCATCAAGGGTTGGTGGGCGGGAAAAGCTGATTGTTCAATGCTACAGCTATACATAAAAAAGATTGAATACAGGGTTAGGGCATCCATCTTTCTTTCTCAGAGCGCTGTAAGCCCTTCTGTCCCGCTTTGGGCCCGGATCGAGACCCTGCTTTCAAATCTGCTTCAAACGAGGTTGCTAGCTTCCCATTCCCTCTCCTCTTTTTTTTTCTCGAAAAAAAAGTAGTAGTCTTCAACGGTGGTGGGGTCTCACTGTTCGGATCGCTTTCCTTTTCATCCTACTGCATAGGCAAGATCTCATCCTTCGGCGAATCTTGGGGCTCAGAAGAGTGCTCCCTACGACGGGAAATCGGGGTCCAAAGACCATCTCTTCGACGACGTGGACACGGCCCATCATGTGCGATCCGACAAGAGAAATGCAGAAGAATATGCCCTCCTCAAAGGGTCAAGCCCCCGCTCAGAACTACAGGATCCTGACCATCGGCACTCACTGCACGAGCTCATAGGGCAAGATGAAGATCCGGAAAAAGGCTAAAAAGATCGTAAACTTCACCTTGGAATGCTTCCATCAGCGCTGAAAAGAAAGCATTGAACGATAGGAGAACTCAGGCACGGCTGGTGATGTGCCACTGTCTGAAGAGCTAAGAGAGAGTAGAAGTGCTTTCCTTCACGCTGAGCGTGAACTCTTTCAGGCTGCTGCTATACGAGGAAGATTGCTTCTGACATCAATCAGCTAGGTCCGTCTGTCGAAGAGTTTGTCAATGCATGCGATGTTTCGAGAGTGAAGGGTCTCGCTTTCAAGTTGTATCGGCTGGCAATATGCCATAGCGGCAGGTTCAGAATTGGACCCACGAGATCAAACCAGAGCTCTTTCAAAAAGAAAGGCTAGAGTTTCTTAAGAAGAAGAGCAAAAAATGAGTCATTTGCGATTGGTCTCGCTGGGAGGAAAAGTCACTTGCTTCCAAATATAGGGGGCGCAAGGACGTAGGGTTGTTTCATCAGGATCCGGTCCCTTCCACCGATGGTTGAGTAAGCTTCCTCTGTCCTCTATCTTCCAGTCGATCTTCCACTTGCGTTTCCGTTCGAAATATAACCTAGTTTGGAAGAACCGTCACAACTTCAATTGGAATAACAATTTGGGTGGTAATAATCAGCAATGGGGGAACAACCAAGTAAACCCTTTAAGAAACTAGAAAAACCAAGAGAATAATAATTATAGATCTACTTATCCTCCAAGAATCAATAGTAATACACAATTTATGGATAAGAAGTTGTCTATAGAAGAAGTGGTGTTACAAATGAGTAATCAGTTACAAAGTCAAGGAGCTACAATTAGAAATATTGAGAATCAACTTGGGCAAATGACAAGTTCATTAAGTAATAGATCCCAAGGAAAATTTTTTAATAATATTGAATCAAATCCAAAAGACCAGAATAAAGAGCAAGTTAAAGCCGTACAACTTAGAAGCAGAAGAGAGTTGGAAGGTAGGATTCAAAATGAGATTGAAGTAGAGAGAGAAGAAATTACCAAAAGAGGACACTCTAAAAGGTTTAGAGAGACCTATTTCTCCACTTAAAGTTGGCTTGGAAAATCCACCACCTCCATTTCCTCAGAGGCTCCAACAACAAAAGTTGGATAAGCAATTTTCAAAATTTCTAGAAATTTATAAGAATCTTACACATAATATTCCATTTTTTTAAGCTCTAAAAGGAATGTCAAGTTATGTGAAGTTTATGAAGGATAATATTAATAGGAAAAGAAAGTTTAAAGATAATGAACCTATTACACTTAGTCAGGAGTACAGTGCTATAATTCAGAAGAAACTTCATGAAAAGCTTAAAGATCATGGTAGCTTTACAATTCCATGTGGAATATGAGATAGAGTTTATGGGAAAGCTTTATGTGATTTAGGTGCAAGCATTAACCTTATGCCATTATCAATATTTTAAAAATTGGAATTAGGAGAAATAACCACTACTACTGTAACTTTGCAGTTAGCAGATCGTTCAATAACCTATCCTAAAGGAGTTATAGAAGATGTCCTAGTGAAAGTGGATCAATTTGTCTTTCCTGTTGATTTCATTGTGCTAGATATGGAGGAAGATAAAGCGATACATATCATTTTTTGGAGTCCTTTCCTAGCACGTATGAAGAGCAATGATAGTTGTGCAGAAAGGGGAATTAACAATGCTCGTCAATGATCAATCTTTTACTTTTATCATTTCAAAATCAATGAAATATCCTGTAAAAGGTAAAGAAGATGAATGCTATAGAATGGATATTATAAGATTGTTGACCTCACTTTTGGTTGGGGTCTAAAAACTTCTTTAATAGCCTAGGTCTAGCCATAGGACTTTCCTATTGACTAGTCTTAGAAAACTAGAAAAGGTATCCTCACCATTAGAAATTCAAAACTCTTCTCTTTGCTCAACTTGAGATTCCACATATTGGTCCTAACCTCTAATATTTAGAAGGTAAGATCA
>NW_018235268.1:32318-32686 GCF_001263595.1 Phalaenopsis equestris
GGATATCTATCCAATTCTATGTGAAATGCCCAACTTGGCCTTTTGCCCCGAGGCACCTCCAAATTACCTAACTGCCCTTGGGACCCAAATTTGGCCAAAATTCCCAAATTTTTGCCAAAATGCCCAAAATTTATCAAAACACCTTGAATACACCAAAATTTGCCAAAACTGACAAAAATGGTCAAATTACTAAAATGCCCCTCCATGACTTAAAAATCTAAAAATTCCAAAAAATTCCCAATAAATCCCAATAAATCCAAAATATTCCCAATTTCATTTTATCCAACTACACCTTGGTCCAATTTGGTCAATTTCACTATCTTTGACAAAATTCCCAAATTAACCCCAATATTGGCTAACACCTCAAA
>NW_018235269.1:0-2914 GCF_001263595.1 Phalaenopsis equestris
AGGATATTTCCCCCTACATAGGCTACAACATGCTATAATTTCAAGCCAAGGTGATTTGCCAATATGCATGGAGAATCTAATGATCCCGAACAGTGTTTAATTAATTAAAAAGATTTTATGTATCAAATGGACTTGAAATTTTTTCCACATCATTCTCCTCTATTTACTGAGCAAGGGGGTATTTTTATTTTATTTTTGTGATTATTCTACACAAAGTTATGAATTTTCTAAGTTAAGGGTATTTAAATAAATATCTCAAAAAAATTAAGTGAGATTTTTTTTAAAATGCTCGTGTAAGTAAGACGAACACATCCATATGGTAAATTCATCATGAAATCAAGCCTAAGTAAATGGAGAATCAAAATAGGCTCAGGAGGAGGAGAAGTTTTATACCTTTGCTCTAAGAAGGGAAGCTTCAATCGGAGGTTCTCGGCACAATCGTTGAGGTCCAAGGAGGCTAGGGATTGAGTCATTGGTCTTGGTGTAAGGCCTAGGTATGAATTCGATCACAGCCGGATTTAGGTGTTGGTCTAGAGCTATGGTAGAGGCTCTGTAGAAGGGGGATTTTATATGGCTTTGGTTTCTTTCTTGGTTGTGAAGGTGTGGGTAGAGTTAATTTAAGTTTGGTGGAGTGTGGAGATGTGATGGGCTCTATCCTGGTTTTCGGCAAGGTTCTAAGCTCAAAATTGAGCTCCAGCAACGGGAATTAGTGGGAGAAAATGGTTGGAATGCACTGAGCGGATCTTAGGGAAGCTCTGTGAGAAGTTCGGAGAGGCCTCTTTAAGGAAATTTTAGCACCACTCCCATGGCTGTGGAGTTGAGTTTTTATAAAAAATGGCCATGGGGTGGCTCTCAGGGTATAAGTTTTGGTGTATTATGGTGCTTAGGTGGAGGGCAGAGGAGCTCCATCCATTAGCTTGGTTGAGCTGGCCTCTAGGTTTGATTTGGGTGAGGTGCTATGGGGATGGCTCTCAGTTTTGAGCTTTTTCGACCACTAGGCGGCTGACCGGCCAGGGTGAGGTGGCGAGGAGCCCAGAGATCAGGAAACCCAGTGGAATCCATCACAATAATTTAATGCAAATGTTCTTTGATTTGACAAAGATATCTTAAGCATGTGCATTTTGGAAAATAATATCCCTTATTTTGGGGGACCTTTGGTCTATGGCTTGATTTAGGTGGTTTCATGGTGTTTGGATTGGTCACTAAGTCCAGCTAATGGCTGGGGTGGAGTTAATTTGGTGTCTTTAGGGTTATTAGGCCACATTTAGTGCTTGGGTCCAAGTGGGTGAAAATGACCAAAACTTGGGTTTGGGTTAGGATAGCCATGTGAATTGGCCCAAATAAATATTGCATTTAGTGTAGATGATCATAAGGAACAACCTTGGTGGAGGATGAAAGTACTTTTGAGCTCAATTGAAGGGTCAATTTGAGGGAATTTTAAACTTTAATCAATTTGGTCATGTTGGGCTAGGCTTGGGTCTAGCTTGGGTTAGCCTTGGGCTAAGTCAATATTGATTTTTGTAAATACAAAGGGAAATCACATGTCCTTAATTCACTAACAAAACATCCTCCCTTGGTAGCAAGCCTTATGAAAACTGTGCTAACACGAGTTGTAGGAGTGAACTTTCTTTCTTCCTCACCGTGTCCACGGAGTGATGATAATGCGGCAGCAATCTTCCGGATACTCTCATATCCATCAGTATCCGTCAGAGGATTGAATATTCTCCCTCATAGGAGTGGATAAATTTCTGGAAGCGCCTCTTAAATTAGATGAGGATCCATGAGGATCCTCCTCAACGGGTGTGTTTTCAGGAGTCTGGGCTTTGATGGCCCTCCAAACTCTTCTATTGCGGTTCCCCCTTTGAGTTCGGGTCAGTGGTACAGTCCTTGAGCTTGACCCAATTTTAAAAAAGGGTGGTGGGAAAGTTAACCCTTCAGTTCAATCTTCAACAATCATCACTTCTTTCCCCTTAGCAGCAGCGGGGATAGAAAAGTTAATTCGTGCTGCAACGGCAATAGCTTTAGCCTTTTTGCAGGTAGGGAAGTCTTGAAGCAGTTCAAACTGAATTATGCAGACGGTTCTTGTATTTCCGGAGCAGCGATCTTCATTACCACGAATGGGGCTTTTCCGAGGATAACCTCGAGATCTTCGAATTCAGCTCCAAACTTTAAGGTGGGAGCGACGTTACGGGCGAGATTACAGTCACTGCGGTTTGTTGGCAGGTTGCAGGAAAAGGTCAACGCTGGGTAGGCTGCAGCGGGGTTTAAAACAGAAAGTTATAGGGTTAGCTATATGGACAAAAACCTCATAATCTTTAGTGCAAGCACTGAAAATAGAGGTTGATCTGTAGATCGGGTGGGTCTTAATTTACAAGTATTTTGAACATCTTTGTTTAAAAAAGTGTAAAGTTTAATTACTATAAGAAAATTTCAAAGTGCGCGCAGCATAACATGATTTGGTTTAATTTGCGAAATAGCAAATCAAATTTGGCAGAGAGATGTGAAAAAATTTTAGGACCCGGTGCGGGACCCAATTACTGACAGAGAATGCCCAGGTGGAATTAGTCCATCGACACACTTATTGAGGATCCGACCCCATATAAAAATTTAAAGAGACCTTAATGGCCTTTTGAAACACTCTGTTCAAAGATAATTGAACAGCTAATCCTGAAATCCAAGGAGTTGGTTGTACTTTCTCAAGTTGGTTGTACTTTCTCAAGACTCAAGACGGAAATGGGTAAAGTATGCCAATGGAAGAAGGGTAATTTGGTACAAGAGGGACAGAGACACATTACCGATGTGTGAAAATAATATTTCTTGATTTGCATGGAAAGTAAAGTACTTCCCCAGTGGAGTTGCCAGAAGCTGTCGGTGTTATTTTAGGGGGTTGTGGGGAGTTGCCCCTAAGAAACAC
>NW_018235269.1:2992-3247 GCF_001263595.1 Phalaenopsis equestris
CCCGAAGGACAAACACAAGACTTGAGGATGAGGCTCGATCAAATAAACAAAAAAAAATATGACATTCGTCTGGTCTACGAAACCTTTGTATTTGCCGACAAGTTCCCCTATTTAATATAAAGGATTAAATAGAGTTTATATTAAGCTGGGTTCGAACATACTTCCTATAAGGGAAAACCCCTATAGTTTATTACATCTTAAATGACCAGAGCCATCTAAAAAGACTCTCGATAAAAATCAAGAAAATATTATCTT
>NW_018235270.1:0-1889 GCF_001263595.1 Phalaenopsis equestris
GGGGGTCCTCCTCATGCTGGAAAAACTTGATGCAAGTGTTGGAGTTAGTTTCAATGATTAATGGTCAAATATTACAATGGGAAACAATTTTAATAGCCCAATAAATTGCTATCATTTCAGCTTCTAATGCATCTAAAGCCCAAGTTGGTGAGGAGAAATAAGGAACATATTGTCCTGAGTTTCTGAAAACTCCACCAAAACTAGCAGATCCTTTTAAAAAACTGCCATCAGTATTTTCTTTCATCCTTCCATCAGGAGGAGGAGTCCACTTAATCAATAAGAGCTTGAAACTATACTGGTTAACACCCTGAGGTACCCAATGCCTAAAGATATTAGGGAAATTGTGATATTTTATGATTTTCTGTAAGTAGGATGTGCAATGAGTAGTAACAGCTTTAGCAAGAGGTGTTGAATCCTCAAATTTAACATGATTCCTACACATCTAGATAAACCAAGCCATAACACAAGGGATAACTTGTAATTTAGCCTTTTTCCACTCTTCCCAGTAGCTGTAGAAGTTATTCCAGCTGCGATTAATTGTATCAGTTTTTACTGTTATCAATAACCCAATCCAAACTTTTTGAGAGAAACTACATTTAAAGAAGAGGTGATCCAAAGTGTCCTCCTTTCAATGGCACAGAAGACAGCAAGAAGGTCCCCTCAGCCCCTTCATTTTCAAGATATCATCAGTTGGGAGCATAGACTGTCATAATCTCCAGCTGAAGAAGGACATAGAAGTAGTCAGATGTTTCTCACAAACATCAGTACCCCAATGAACAGAAGGCCATTGAAATAAGGTTTGATAGATATAAGCAGCAACTTTCTGGGAATTGGCTTTTTTAGTAATAATTTTATCTCTTTCTCCAGAATAGATAGGTGTTTGTTGGACAAGTTGTAGCTGCACAATGTTTAGAATATTAGACAGCAGTGTGGAATTCAACTGATTTTCAGTCCAGTAATCCTTAACCATATCATGTACATTTGAGTTAAAGGTTGAGCCTTGAATTTTTTCACCATTCCAAGTCCACCTATCAAACCAGAAATTTATATGACCTTCCCCCAGCTCCCAGATGAAAGTATCCTTAGCTTGCTCTCTAACGTCTAATAATTTACCCCAAAGTCTAGAATCCCCCAGCTTTTTGTTAACATGACTTTGATGAGCAGTTCTATAATATTTCCCTTTCATGAAAATAGCCCAGAGACTATCTTGTGCTCTAAATTTAATCCAGAGTTTGCATAAATTAATGAAACTCATGTGCTGAAAGTCTTTAAATCCCAAACCTCCAGTACAGTATGGTTTTCATAACCTTTGCCAAGGAAGCTAGTGTACTTGTTTCTTCTGTCCAGCCCATAAGAACTTATTAAAGATTCTCCCTAGTAGTTTTTGAGTTCCTTTCTTCATTGTAAACATTTGTAGAGCATATGAAGAGAGAGCAGTAAGGATACTTTTTAGTAGAATGATCCTCCCTCCATTAGATAAAAAAGAATTGGTCCAGCATTGAAGTTGGTTCTTAATCTTATCAATGACTTCATTGAAATGTATCTGTTGGTTTCTGCCCTTAAGTAAGAGAACACCCAGGTATTTGATAGGCAAATAGGACAAGCTGAAACCATTATAGCTAGACATCCATTGTTTTATCTGTTGAGACATGTTAGTGCTAAGAAAAAAATTGGCATTTTGGTATATTTAATTCCATACCTGAGGTGAGCTGGAAATGCATAAGGGCCTTATACAACAATTTAGTAGCATTCTTAGTGGGCTTAGAAAATATAATCACATCATCTGCATAAGCCAGATGGCTGATACACACATTTGATCTGTGCTGAAAGGCTAAATGGGGGGAGCTTGAGAACATTTGATTCAGTAGTCTAGAGAAATAATCCATAGC
>NW_018235270.1:4927-5980 GCF_001263595.1 Phalaenopsis equestris
AAATAAAAATACCCTCTTACTCAGTGAACAGAAGAGAATAATGTGGAATAATTTTCAAGTCCATTTGATGCATAAAATATTTTTAATTAATCAAACACTATTTGGAATCATTTGATTCTCCATGCATATTGACACATCACCTTAGCTTGAAATTTTGACATTTTGTAGCCTCTATAAGGGGGATTTTTACCTGATTTTTCCAAGGTCAGAGGAGGTTCCTATATAGAGATCTGTATTTTTCAAGTTAATTCACATCATTTTCTTAAAATAATCATGGAAATTAGCATATTAGTTATTAAATCCCAAGAAAATTTTGGAAGGTCTACCATAACCAGAGAAACCTTTGAAAATAATTTCATGGGTCAAGTCATTTAAAACATCCTTAAATTTTCCAAATATTAAATCACTAAGATAATTAATTTTGAAAAATATAAAAATTTAAATGTCTTGATTTTTAATCTCCACTATGATTTATGATCCAGAGAACTCATCATGAGAGTTTCAAAATATTTTGAGTTCACTTAATAACTTAAATTAATTTTTAAAGATAATTACCATTTAAAGATAAATATCACTCTTAACATTTAAATGATTTTTTAAAAATCAAAATATAACTCAAAAAATTATGAAACTTAGTTTTTTAAGTTCTCTGTGATCAGGGGTATTTTCTAAAAATAAAATGATATTTAAAATAAAAACTTAATTTTTTGGTCTATTCTAAATATTTAAATAATTAAAAATTCATAAAAATCATAAAAATAATAAAACTTATAGAAATGTTCTAAGTTGTTTCCTAATCTCTTAGGAACAATTCAAATATTTTTCCTGGTTTTCTAAATAAAGATATTGAATTTCAAAGCATAAAAATAAATCTTTTTTTTTTGTAAAAAAGAGCTAAAAATGAGTTTTTCACTATAAAAATTCCAGAAAATCAAAGAAAAATTATAAAAATATAAAACTTGTTCCTCTGTGTTTTCTGACCTTGGGGAGATTTTTCAAAAATATAAAACTTAATTTTCACCAATTAAAATATTTTATTTTTATTAAATAATC
>NW_018235270.1:6358-6838 GCF_001263595.1 Phalaenopsis equestris
AGTCTTGAAGGCAGTTCAAACTGAATTCTGCAGACGACTCTTGAACTTCCGGGGCAGCGATCTTCATTACCACAAACGGAGCTTTCCCGAGGATAACCTCGAGGTCTTCAAATCCAGCTCCAAACTTGATGGTGGGAGCGACATTACGGGCGTTACGGTCCATTGGCAGGTTACAGGAAAAGGTCAGCGTTGGATAGGCCATCGCAGCTGGCTTTAAAACAGAAAGTTTTAGGGTTAGCTATATGGCCAAAAACCATAAAATCTTTAGTGCAAGCACTGAAAGTAGAGGTTAATCCGTAGACGAGGCGTGTTTTAATTTATGGGTATTTTTTAACATCTTTGTTAAAAAAAAGGTGTAAAATTTAATTAATATTTCAAAATACGCGCAACACAACATGATTTGGTTCAATTTGCAAAGTAGCAAACCGAATGTGAAAAGGAGTTATGAAAAATTTTAGGACCCAGTGCGGGACCCAACTA
>NW_018235271.1:0-1182 GCF_001263595.1 Phalaenopsis equestris
ACGATCTCTTCTTCTCATGAGAAAATAATTAATTTGTGTTTTATTAAATCCACTCGTATAAGTAATAAGATGTTCATCTCTATTCTTTAATAAAGTATTAGTAATAACAAAATCATATGCTAAAGTAAAATCTAAAATAGTTGTACCTTCTTCATTAGTTACTCCAAAACCGTAGCCACCATGAATATTTCTGAATTCTTCTACCACTCTACCAACATGTCCATTTAAATCTCCTCCAATAAAAATTCTTTCTTCAAGAGTTATCATTTGTATTAAGTCTTCTAAGTCATTCCAAAATTTATCTTTAAACCCTATATCTTAACTTACTTGAGGAGCATAAGCCCTTATAATATTTAAAATCTTAGTATCAATGATAATCTTAAGTGTTATAATTCTATCTCTAACTCTATTAATTTTTACAACATCATCTTTCAAAATCTTATCTATAATTACACCTACACCATTTCTAGTGCGACTCTTACCAGAATACCAAAGTTTAAAACCTAAATTATCAATCTCCTTAGCCTTTTCTCCAACCCACTTAGTTTCTTGAATACATAAGATATTAATTTTCCTATGAATCATAATATCAACTAATTCCATTAATTTAACATTGAGAGTGCCTATATTCCAAGATCCTATCCTAATATTAGTTTAATGTGGGACCCCTTGCTTTTTTAACACTACACCTGGGCGCTGGTGTAGCGGAACTTGCACACTTTTCACTGTATTCAGGCTATACAGCGCATCACTTCCATAGGATGCATAGGATGCCTTAGCACTTACACAATGATCAAAATGATTCATGTTATGATTTTTTTCGACAAGTTTTACGCTGGCTGTCGACTACCTAACGCAACCCTCCACTTTTCTCATCCGGGCTTGGAACATGCAACGACAGTGTTTATTTTGGGGTATTAAGGAATTTAATTTTAATCTAAAAGATACTGGTGAAAAAAGATTATTGCAACTCAATGAACTTGAGAATATTAGAAATGAATCGTATGATAATGTAAAAATCTATGAAGAGAAAATAAAAATATGGCATGATCAAAAGATTATAAAAAAGGTATTTTAACTTGGACAAGAAGTCCTATTATATAATACTAGATTGAGATTATTTCCATGAAAATTGAAATCTTAGATTATTAGGGCCATTTAAGGTAATTAAAGTCTATCATT
>NW_018235272.1:0-619 GCF_001263595.1 Phalaenopsis equestris
AACTTGAGTTTATGTAAAAGAAAATCACTGAATATAAAAATATTTATCTCCTCATTATGAATAAGTAATAAGTATTAGATTTATGTTGTGGAAGTATGCAAGTTTTGTTGTGCCAAATAGAAGCAATAATATTCTTTACCCTTACTAGAGATGCTATAAAGAACATTGGCTAATTTAAAGTTTGAATAGTTTTGAAGATTGGTTAGACATGAAAGATACTACCTCTCACTTTAGAGTTCCCTTGATTCTCTTTACCTGGGGGCTAACATCTCATATCATAACCTAAAATAATAAACCAAGTTGGGGGCTTTAACATGTCACTTTAAAGTCCTCTAACTCTACACCCTTCAAAGATAATTTCTCTATTTATTTGCACATTTCTGTGAAATCTCTTTATTAAAATGAAGTTCAACTTTTAAATATTGAGACATATTATTGTATAATAATTAATTGTGATTTTATCAACTTCAAAGTTAAGTGTGCTCATGATGGAGCACTCTTAGGATGGGTGATCTTTTGAGAAATTAAAGCAACAGGTCAAAACTTTGGGGTCATTAGGCTAAAGCGCACAATATATTGTTGATTGAGAGTTTGGGTTGTTACAAATAATATCAGAGCA
>NW_018235273.1:0-1374 GCF_001263595.1 Phalaenopsis equestris
TATCTACCCGAGGAATTTGATAGAAAGTCACGTTGAGAATCTGCACCAGCAGTTTGATCGTGTACCGGTAATATTCTGACAGTCTGGGCTTCAAAATGTTGTATTGTCCAGCAATTTATTGAATGATGAGTTGGGAGTCACCGTAGATGGTAATATCTTTTATGTCCATTAAGATTGCCAACTCTAATCCTGCAATTAAAGCTTCGTATTCTGCTTCATTATTGGTGCAAGGCTCTGTCAGGTGGTACGAGAATCTCAGCATACCCTTGTCTGGAGTGATGAAAATCAGACCAATTCCTGCTTTGCCTGGTATGATTGTGCCCGAGCCTTTGTCTTTTCTGGCTGAAGAAGCACTGTCGAAGTACATCTCCCAGTGTTGTGCAATGGAGGAATCTGTTTGTAGAATTTGTTCATCTGGTAATTTATCATTGAGTGGAGACCCAGCTGGTAACGGGTGTGCAGCAAGAAAGTCTGCTAGTATCTGTCCCTTGATATGTCGAATGGGAACAAAAGTTATGTCGAATTGCAATAATATCATCGACCATCTTGCGAGACGTCCGGAGAGTGTTGGTCATGTCATTAAATATTGCAATGGATTAATTCTTGAAATCAGAGTTACCTTGTGAGAAAGCATGTAATGCCTAAGCTTCTGGGCTACAAAAATTAAAGCTAGACAATGCTTCTCAATTGATAGATACCTTATCTCCGTCGGTATTAGACGATTACTAAGGTAGTATAGTGCATTTTCTCTGCCCTCGTTGTTAACTTGGGCTCGTAAAGCTCTGAGCGAGTAATCTAAAGCCGCGGTATAAAGTATCAAAGGTCTCCCTAGGATAGGGGCTGCTAAAACAGAAGGTGTCACTAAATATTGTTTAACGTCCTCAAAAGCCTGCTGGCATTTTTCTTCCCAAATAAATTTGGCGTCCTTTTTAACCAATGCCGAGAAAGGCTGACACCTACCTGAGAGGTTATAAATAAAGCATCTCAGATATGCCAATTTCCCCTGAAAGGAACGTAATTGTTTCAAAGTTTTAGGGGGAGGCATTTCCAAGATAGCTTTAATCTTCTCCGGGTTAATCTCGATTCCTCGATGACGAACAACAAATCCAAGGAACTTCCCAGAAGTGACACCAAATGCGCACTTTAGGGGATTCATCTTGAGATTATATTGTTGTAATCGTTCAAAAACGATCCTCAAATCATACAAATGATCTAATTTTTGCTTGCTTTTGATGACTAAATCATCTACATAGCATTCTACTTGATTGTGAATGAGGTCATCAAAAATTCTTGTCATTGCTCGTTGGTATGTTGCTCCGGCGTTCTTCAAACCAAACAGCATTTGTTCTGAAAGCTGTAAGTGCTGCATCTTCA
>NW_018235273.1:1810-3005 GCF_001263595.1 Phalaenopsis equestris
GTCATCCTCTACATCGAGGCAATTCTCACCGAAAACAACCATGCAAAATTCCAAATCATCGACTGGACCCACTGTACCAAATCCGAGACCCTCTTTCAATTTTGGAGTGCGATTTTTAGCATTCCATAATTTCTCAAAAAATTGTAGTTTGTCTTTTGACATTTGCTTAGGTAAATGTCCATGTTGAATTAAATTTTGCACATAAGGTGAGAAATAACCAAAAGGTAATTCCATTAATTCATTAGGATCATCCAATTTACATGATTTTCAGAGTTTACATGAGTAGAAGCACAGTAAAACATGATCGGCTTTAAACCAGCATAAGGGACTTCCTTAACCTCTAAACTCTCAACCTTTTGAGGAAGGATCGGAGTGAGGTTTGAGGTGTTCACATAGTGGTTTATCCAATCATACATCGTCTCATATTTTCTTTTCTCATCATCTTCTAAGGAGATCCTGTACGGAGGTTTCTTTTGTTTTGCATCATTATTTTGTCTTCGGAACTGTCTTCATCACCGATGTTGATGATCAGCTTAGTCCTTTCAATAATTGTATTGGCTCTTTCTTGTCCACGTCTCTGGCCTCGATCTCGAGTGCGTGAACTAAAAGAACCTTCACCATCATGTTGTAAGGAGGCAGTTGAATGGTCTCTTTTTTAATCCAAGGGCTCTTTTAGTTGAATTCTCTTAACATCATCTTATCGGGGATGAGCTCTTGAACGTCGAAGTCCAAATATGCTAACATTTGTAGACTGATCAAGTTAAGGGATGCTCTAGGATCCACTAAAACTCTGGACATCACAAATTTGCCGATGTTGACGAAGATATAGAGTGGTCCGTTGTGGTCGGCTGTACTGAGTAGTAAATCTTCATCTATGAAGGTTACTCCAGATTGTTCTCTCAACAAGAAAACTTCATCTGAGGATGTGCTGGCCAACTGAGCTAAGAAAATCTCTGGATCAAGCAAATTTGTAACTAGAGCTTCCCTCATCTCCTTTTACAGGATCAGAGCGTCATAGATGCTTAGTCGGGCCGTACACTTATCAAGTTAAGGGATGCTCTAGGATCCACTAAAACTCTGGACAGCACAAATCTGTCGATGTTGACGGAGATATAGAGTGGTCCGTTGTGGTCGGCTGTACCCGTGGGCTGTACCGAGTCTTAAATCTTCATCTGTGAAGGTTACTCCAGATTGT
>NW_018235274.1:0-210 GCF_001263595.1 Phalaenopsis equestris
AAATTGGAACGTATTCGAACCAGAGCGAAACTGTGATAAATTTTGCCTTGGGCGCCGACGGGCCCTCGATGCCACCGACGGCGAGTTTTTCCCGAGAGTCCAAAAAAAATTAATACAGAAGCGCACAATGGCGCCATCGACCCCGCAGACGGCGAGACCAGTAAGATGACGGTTTCTTATGTTTGAATGGCGGGTTTTTTTGGGGTTTTT
>NW_018235275.1:0-5810 GCF_001263595.1 Phalaenopsis equestris
TCTAGACCTCAACCAAAAATGAGGTCAACACTTATCCATGTCTAATCAGAACCCTTAGTACTCGATTTACTTGTGACATTTGCCTCAATAAGAACTACTTTGCTCGTCCTTAAAAAATCTCTTGTGAGGTTGCTGGGCTAAAGCTTATAAAAGCACCCTGAGTTTGGAATGTCTTATGCATCCGATCCTTTTGATACCTCATTGGTATTTTGATCCGCTTGGCTGACTCTATTCACCATGTTGAAGAACATGTCATATTAATTTGAGTCTTCTTGCTTGCTAGGTTGGTCCATGCCTAAGTGAGATATCTTCATGCTCGCAAAACATCCCCAACGAGATTCATCTTGCTAGTGCTTACAAAAGCACCCTTTATGGTAGGACCACATGGGTCATCTTACTCTTTTCAATATTTTCTCTCAACTCGACTGATTTTTATCTCCTTTCAAAAGGACAGGATGCATTGGTTAAGCCACATCAATTGTCTGATCGATCTATGTCTACTCGCGACATCTTAATATCTGACTATACCATGATGCTATATGCAGTGAGAATCGCTTAGCTTGCTTCTTACCAATGCATCTTAGATTGCTAAACCGCTTTATTCATCTAGCATATGATGCTTCTCGAACCATGTAAATTCTCAGTCAGTTCTTTCACAAGAGCGTCTCGTCTTAGGACGAGTTTGGCTTCATAGCCCTTTTTTATGATGTTTTTCAAAACTTTTTAGTCAGTTTTTTTTAATGAAAGCACGATAGATGACTCTTATCACACAACATGATCCAACCTTTTAGTTGCCCATACTCTCCATCACCGGTCGACTAAAGTTTAAGTTATGATACATCATACTTCTTATCCACCTGACTAAGTTATGGGTGCTTCACTCCACGAGAACTAAATTTAACTCTTGATCGATTTCTAATGAAGGAACAACAGATGACTCAAATTATATGAGGTAATTCAACTTTCTTACCTCATGTACCCCGTATGGTTGATGAAAGCTACTTTGAGCATTTCTCTTTATTGCAACAGGTATCTGAGGTTTCATGTCTCGATCAGATCTCAGGATTGGATGTAAAACCCAATATTTTCTTTTATGATATGATCACTTTAACCAGCGCTTGAGTTTGACACGAGTACCCGTCATTCCTCCTCGACCCGCAAATAGATGACTCGAATCACACGAAATAATCCATACTTCTCAGTTCATCATACTGTCCAGTTATTGGTCGACTGTTGTTTAAGTTAGATTACATCAGACTTCTTAGTCATCTGACTGACTGAACTATAGGTGCTTCAGTTGACCAGAATCATAGTTAAATTTTAGTCGGCTTTTTTATGAGGAATCATATCAATTATCTCAGGATACACGGGATAATTGATAAATTTATAAATAGCAATTTTTCGAATGAGGATGTAATTAAAAAATAAATTTATTAATTCACCTTCAAAAGGGTTTCATTTCTTCCGGAGACACCCTAGTTCATTGGAGGGCAATCCCGTCATTTCATCCCACCTCGCAAGAATCCAGGAGGAACATTGTACGGCTCTTAGATTATCGAAGCAGGTTATTCCGGTAATTCCATCTCCAAACGGCACAGTTCTTCGAACTAGCATGGAAAACTAGAAATCGAAACACCACGATCGTCCTTTTCATCCTTTAACCGGGACGGAGCTGGAGGCGCTTCGAAGACGGGAAGCGATTGGAGCACAGGCCACGAGGAGCAAGCTAGAGAGAGACACCGAGACGAAGACACCGAAATTTTACGGGTTTCGATCGAGGGCACCGGCGCAGTTTGTTCGACATCGGTAGCTCCGGATCTCAGACTTCGAGGATCGTCGTCGCCGCGGAATCGGGGTTTTTGAATCCGGTTTAGGGCGACGAAGGCATAGGCCATATGATCCATGGTAAGCAGTCTCAATCCTCGTGAGATACTTTTTTTCGCCCTCGATTCTGTTGTGCTTTGTGATTCCGTTCGAGCTGGTATGGCAAGAGTAGTGCGGGTAGATTCTCAAAGTTGATTCTGTAGTTCTTTATATTATAAGATATATTGGGAGAGATGGATGATGGTAAAATTGGGAACTACTATTTTTTGACACTTTGGGCTTTGGAGTTTGTGAGGAAACCGACATGTGGAGGTGCTGTTTCAGGCGTGTGGGGATGGTTGTATGCTACCTGGTCCGTCGATTGATAAGAATTCATATTGTCAGGCGAATGAAAAAATTGGGAGCTGGATTCAATTGATGTACTATGTGTCGGATTTAAGGAGTGTTAGAGTTAGTTTCCATTATTTTTCTTGCGGCATCTTTTCTTTGGTATAAATGGCGATTTTTTTGATTCAGATATGGGCTAAGTAGTATGGTGGCTCTATTGGTTACTTTTGAGTTTGAATTCTTTTGTGCTGTATACTCGGAAAGAACATTAGCTGAAGCTTGAAGTTTGATTGCAATTGGGTTATTGGTGGACTCATATTAGTTCTGACTACATCTTTGAAAAAGAATATTTTACATGCATTCTTGAAGGGCATTTCATTTGGATCCTATGTTGACGGAGATCAGCTAGGGGAGTATTTGTGGGCAATGGCCTCATAATCTAGACATCTGCAATCATAGTGTATATGAGAGTGAATAATTTTTTATTGTTCTGCCTATTATATTTTTTTTGCGGCTACGAATTTAGAAGTAATTATTTGGAACTGCAGCAAATTCGTTGATTAGATGATAGAGAATTAGAAAAAAAAATGGTTTGTATGGATTCTTATAAATTAGAGGATGCGAGGGGTAGCTTCCATTTATAGCTGCATTGTGAGCCACTTCAGACAAAACCATACAGTACTGAACCAGGTTGGTCATGTATTTTTTCATTCATGTTGTAGATGCATGGGACAGAGAAGCAAGAGAATTTTATTATTCCAGTTTGTGGTGGGAAGCTGTAACTCTTTTATTTCATATTTTTCTAGCAGAATTTATGTTCATGTTTTGATTGTCTGCTCTACAATACTAGTTTTCTTCCAATATTCAGTCTGTGGTAACACTACATGTATAATTAGGGGCATAAACATGTCAATTTGAGCTCGGGTCAACTATTGTGTCGCGATCTTTATATTTGTAATATCATATGATGGTATATTAATACTTATGTTATTATATTCTCAAATATAACATGTGTACTACGTATTGTGTAACAATATTCATAATTTTTACAACAACAGTTTTCATAATAGAGAGCATAGAAAGCAATGTAAAAAATATTACAATAACAGTATGTGTATTATATGAGTACTGTGATTCATACATCTCTCACACTCCATATAAGACATCAACATTTACAGAGGACAAGTGGATAAACAAACTGCTTGGGGTTCATTCAACGAGATTCCATAATATGTTTCATTTGAGTTAACTACTATTTATTTATCTTTTAAGTGAATTACAAATTAATAATGATTTTCGTGGCTCGTAGAGAATGACTTCAAGGGAGGATTTATATTTTATTACATAATGAGTTTATAATATCAACTTGTGAGAGATTACAATACTTAATTGAAACCATGAGTAGAAATTTTTCTATTGGTTTGAATGCTTTGATAAGTATGTTATCTGAAGTTGTCAAACCTAAATACCAAACCTCTTAAAATATTTCTAGAGAAATATCATGCGATTATCAATATATGTCATACTTTAAGGTATATTACAATCACTTTTTTTTTTCCAAAATTCAAAAAAAAAAAAAAAAAAAAATGTTAGTGAGCTTCCAGTACTTGGGGATGCAAGATTCCGTTTGACAACATGCAATTGTGCCGGTCTATCTTCTTTATCGATCACATCCTCATCTTGTTTAGACTTTTTATCGATTTCATTCTCAAACTCATTATCTTTTGGTTCATTGGAATACAGTGTACCTTGATTCATCAAATGATCAATGGAAGGCTGTTATTTGATGGGTGCATTTTTTTGTTGTTTTATATACTAATATGTGGAAACAAAATTCTGACCATTGGGTCATTCATGAGTAATAGTTAACATAAACTTAAATCAAGTTCAAGGGCTCTTAGGTATGTAAAGCTAAATTTAAATTGGTTGAATATCATATAACAGGAAACAGAAGATATTTTTTTGGAGCACTCTATTTATTTGCATGTAATTTTTTAGTAGGCTTGGTAATTTGATGGACTATGGCTAGGCTAATTTTTAGCGGAGGTCAATGCTGAGTTATAAGATTTGCTGTAGATATGCATTTTAGCCAAACATCAATGTACATTATTCCTTATCATAGTATGTTCAAATGCCCGAAAGCTGTAATCTCTGTACAAGCTGAAAATTTTATTTCAGCTATTTGTGGCTACAGTTGTGGACTTCAAGTGGTCGGAGATGGAGTTGAGTGCCATCATGCATGTGTTGATGCTGCGATTGAAGGTTCAATCAAATGAATTGTTGAACAGGAATTGGATGAATGGTAGATTTATTAAGATGACACAGTATTGTTGTGAATTTGCTGAGTTTGCTGCAGTACTGCAATAAGGACAGATGAAGAGAATCACAGACCCCATTGTTGGAAGGATGCGATGCAAAGTAGACATTAGATGCACTGCAGCGATTTTGCTTTTGGTTCTTGTTGAGTTCAAAAGAAAGTGCACATTTACAAGCAGGGTATGTGTGCGGAGCAGCTGTACTAGAGCTAATGCACAAGTAATGAGGATGTAGACATGGGAGAAAGTATGCATTTGAAGCAGTGAGGAGGGAGCTAATGGGTTGAGCTACGCATATACAAGTTGGGCGCAGGAGGAGCATTACATATTCGGGAGTTGCATGAGGTAGATTGGCTGAACAAAAATGGTCATGGAATCAATGGGTTGAGAGGCAGGTTTGCATTGAGGGATGGGATAGGAGTTTAGTTCTTGCAAGAGTTAGTTGAGGCTTGGGTTATATAGCTGGCTCAGGGTTTGGGATTAGCCGAGTGCAAAAAGTAGAATTTTAGGTTTTAAAATTAAAATTTTATAACAAGTCAATGAAATGAGTACAACATAAAGCATTTATAAAAAAAGTTATTCGAAAAAGAATAAACCGAAATACACCGTTGAAAGTAACTTCATAACAAAGAGATAAATCATTTTGATAGAAAGAAGGGAACCCAAGGGTCTTCTTTAGCATTTCATTGTTTATAGCGTCCTGTTTTTGGTTTGGTAAACCCTTGTAGAATGAAGATATCCCCCGTCCCCTCGGCCAATTTTGCTTCCCACTTTTAGCAAACAGGATTTTAAGCATTCTATTTACTTTTGCGTCTATATTTCAAATGCTATTGTCAGTCACAACATCCTAGACAACAAGATGATTATGAGGAGCTAACACATTTCGTGATCTAAATCAATGATCCTGCATGCATATGAGATGTTGACCACCTCTTTTAGGTTTTGGACAAAGAGAATATATTCCACCAGGATGTTTGAATATTGATTTTGATCATTCATATGCTTCCCTCTATATCCAAGAATTTTATCTTTGTTTGGGCTCTAGGCTATTTTAGGGCTTTGATATTGAAAAATTGATGAAGAGGGGAAGAGAAATAATTTTCATCGTACAATCTGGAATGGTGCACATTTTATCATCAATCAATAAAAATTCAATCATATTTCATGGATATTTATTTATAGAAAATATGTTTACAATCATATGGCCAAATCTTTAAATGCAATTTTAATCCTAAGAAAAATCAAATAAATTTGTAAACTTAAGTCTATTCCTAGCTCAATCAAGTAAATTAATCTAATAATTCAAATTAAAAAAAATATGACAAATATCGCTGTAATTTAAAA
>NW_018235276.1:0-369 GCF_001263595.1 Phalaenopsis equestris
AGCAGATTCATTTATGATAAAAGAGAAAAAATAATAATTCACATAATTGTTATACTACAATGATAAAAAAATGAGATTAAAATATTAATAATAAGAAATAACTTAATGTAAGAAAGTAAGATATGATATTTACATTTTTTGAACGATTTTATATTTAAGTTATAAAATTCTAATAGATTCTAAGTGTATTTTATACTAATATTATTTAAACTAGGCGGCTCTCGAGCTACCGAGTTGAGTTTTGACTGGCTTAATCTTAGCCCGTTAGTTCATTGAGCTCAACTAACAAACCATTTCTCAAGCAAGCCCAGAACGGCTCATAACTCAGCTTGGCTTGCACACCTAAAGTGTAATACAAAGGATTACCCC
>NW_018235277.1:0-8907 GCF_001263595.1 Phalaenopsis equestris
TGAAATGTAGAAATGTAATGCAGAGTTTTCAAAGTTTACACAAATATGTCTATATTAGATGCCAGTACTTTAGTCGAGCTTCAAGAAAAAAATAATTATGATGATTATGTAATTATTCGACTAGCTAAAGACGATAAGGTGTTGAATACTATCCATGAAGGGGAAAACATTGTTATTAAGATCGGTTCAGGCCAGGCCTTTGGTTTCTCTTATGTGAGGAACTGATGGAAGTGTTAAAATTCTATGAGTTAGTAATGACCCCAACACAACCTAACTTGATAGTGATTATGATGTCTATGATCATGTTCCTGAGGTTCTCAAAGTTGTTATGGTCTATGAACATCTTTCAAAGTTTTCTACGACCATAGTCTTGTACTATAGGAACTGTCATCTTCTCTCCCCATAGCATGAGGATTTCTCATCTAAATAGTAAGATCTGAAAAAGGAAGTGAAATTTTTATTTTACTAATAATATGGGTGAGTGAAAGATTCCTACTTTGTCATAGCTTATGTTGATATAAGTGTATCGAGCGTCTTTAAACTAACTTCGACAGTCATTTGATTTGATTGTCTTAAGGGATTGACATTAGATGTGAAAGCATTCATTATGGCCAGTTATCTAAGAATAATGTTACTCGGTAAGTACTTCATTTACTATATGGATGTAGGTAACTATCGTTAAATCTTTTTGAACATAAAATGTTGTGCCCGTTTTCATGTTTGTAGGAAAAACACCAAGAGAGGGTTGGAAAAAGAAAAGGCTAAGTTGCAAGAGGAGCAAAATGATGACCAACTCCAAATCACTATCTTATAAAATCTAGCTTGAGTGAAGAGTCAACATGAGAGCTATCAGCTCACCTTGGCTGAGCAACTAAAATATTTTGGCAGACTTATTGAGAAATGCATAAACATGATAGAAATGGTAAACACACAACTACCATGGTTGATCAAAGGATAAACAATGATTGGAAAAAAATAACATAACACCAGAATGAAATCCTTGAGCTTAGAAATTTGATGGATGACATGAAAACCCAGGAAAATTTTCTTGAAGAGTTGATGGGGACTACTGAGTATCAGTAGCTTCCAACTGATTATTATGTAGAAATGTCAAGTTTCATTTTGATGACCTAGGTTAATCACATGATTTTGCTCCCAGTATGAGAAAATTTGAATCATTTGTTAGATCTTGTTGAGAAGTCTACCAGAGAACAGAGCAAAAAGTTGGATTCCTCTATGAATCTTTTTATTTTTATATTTATTAATTCTCCTTTTCTATATAAATTTATACTTTATAATTAGATTTATTTTTTTTCATTAATGATTACAGTTGTCTTCTAATGACCAATACTTAGTTCAAGAAATGTGATTGAATAGGATATTTCATGCTTGAGAGTCATTTAGTTCAAATCTTATGATACGCTTGTGCTAGATAGAGGTTTTGAGTTAAGTCATTGCCTTGAGCAGGTCATTCCTCATACAAGACATATTAAGTGAATATTATCACTTCCATTTTGGGGGACTTGTTCAGACTAGCCATTAGAAATGACTCTCATTCTACTAACTATGATCTTTGTGCAGATGGGGAGAGCATATTCACTAATACTTGACATGTGGCAAGGGAATTTTCCTATGTATGTCAGGGTATTGGTTGCTCAAACATTGGTGATAAATGAAATAATAAGAGTAATAATTTCAAATAAAATAAGGATGATAATGGATCACATATTTTCAAACATAAATCTAGATAGGTTTTTCTATCACAAATTTATTTTAGTTATTTATTAGATAATCCTCTTTTTTTGCTTTGGATGTGATCCTCTGAGCACTATGAGCACTTGAATTGTCATTTACTGGAGAAAAGAGAATAATATCCTCACAATTTGATCGATCATACTATTTTCTCAAATATTGTATATGGAAAGCCATGCTAAATATGACTTGTCGAAGAGTCTAGTAAAATCGGTTACCGGAATAAAATGAATGAGTGTAAACGTGCCCTGATTATACCTACCAATGGAAATATGGAATAGTTATTCTACTACTTCCTCCATGATTATTTGTTCTTCCAATCTATAAAGGATCGCAAACTAGGTTTTTGTGATAGTTGACAAGAACTTGTTAGGAGTTTCTCTAATGATAGAATATTCCAAACGTGAGGTCCATGCTAACAAAAAGTATCAATGGAAAGGAAGGTGAACTAGGAAATTCAATCATTTCTCCATCTTTGAATTGAGCTTCTTACTTATTGACATCTAAAGGGGACTTACCATTCATTAAATACAAATACTAACTTGTTCTGATTCTACCTGACAAAAGCTTCTCACTTATATATTGGAAGAGCTTTCTTTCTTTTAAAGGGTTTATGAGGAACCCTTTATGGGAACAAAATATCTTATAGTATCTTCTTTTTGTTGGTGCCCTAAAATTCTTCGGGTGTTTTACCACCCAAGAATTTTCTTTCCAGTCCCGACCATCTTATGAAAAATAAACAACATAGACAACATGACGGCCTGAAAGTATATGGTTGTCAATGAGGCCCTTACCTTTATCCTTCGATGAGCTCTTAAACAATGAAGAAGAAGAAGAAAGGTTATTAACTTTACCTGCAAATTAGGATGAAAATGAGTTGATGGGTTGGTGACCTGTTGTCTCTAATTAAAATTTGAAGAGAATGATCACCCATCTCAAGAGAAGAGTAGAGGATGTACTTTTTTAGCTTACTTTCTTTGAAATTTAGAATATAAAATATATCTGTAATTGTGTCTTGTCTTATATAAATAATAAAATATTTTATTTTTTATCCACTTCTTCTTACCAATGAGCGATCTTTGATTCTTCATGTTTGGAAAAGTATCAATCATCAATTATATATTTTTCTGGACAATCTTGGAACTTCACTTTGCCTTAGACACACTCCACTTTTTCCTTAATATGGAAATTTCTAAGAATTCAATGTGTTCGAGATATTAAGCTATTTAATATGTAAATGTGGTGAATCAAAAAGCTTTTCAGTGATTTTTATTTATAGCAATTCATTATTTTTTTACAAAAAAATACATGTTTACTTTAGATATGTTATCCCCTGCTCGGGGGATTTTCGGCTCTGTTTGTTTCTTGAGGGGTTTTGAGCAACAACTGAAGGTTTTATTGCATGGAGGCATCTAACCTTCCTAAGAGAGTAGTTAATAAATTTTTCCAAACCCCATTTTATCTTTTAGAAATTATGACTTGATATTAGATCCCTTTCAAGGGTGAGCATTTAATCTTTCAAGGGTGAGCATTTAATTTTTCAAGGAGTGATGAGAATCATTAGATGAGCAGGATGATAAGGTATTTCGCTCATTGTTTGCTTAAGAAGGGACACATGATCCTCGAGTCGCTCTAGATTCATCTCTTTGTTTGGAGCTCTACCCATGAAGTACAACAAGCAAGGTTTTAGAGTTTTACCATAAGGCTTTCCTTCTCAGACAGTCCATCTAGAAATCTAAAATTTTGTGATAGGATATTGATGGCTGGGTTGTCGACCAATGAATATCTTCCTAATTTGATCGATGAATATCTCTTTAGATGTTGAGTGCGATAAATTTTCTATTTGTGGATGTGCCATGTGGTCAAGTATTTGTCACTTGTAGAAAAGGTTACAAATGCATTGAGAAATATGAGCAAGTCAATTAATTATCCATTAGTTCTCTTAAGCTTCATTTGGAAATGATTCAAGGCTATAAATTTACAGACAGACACTCATCTCTTCAAGCTATAAATAGTAGTATGGATAGTCCTGCAAGACTCTTTTCAAAACTCTTATCGTGCCTCTGCCAAATGAGAGACTTTGAGCATGAAGTCCTCATCAATGTGAGGTTGTGATGGTAGAAGGGTTGAGTCAATGAGCTCTCCACTTCTATCATCCTAACTTTGATCTTATTTGTTTATATCCAAAGGAGGGGCCCACTTGCTCATTGAATTTGAACATCAGATTATTTGAGTTCATCTGACACTTAGCTCCCTTTTAGGAAATCAGTGGGCTTCTACTCTGTGGAGGATACTTGCAAGATGGACTTCACTAGTATATCTTCCATGGACAAGAAAAAGCCACCACCTTTTGTTGACGGATTTATCACAAGTGTTCTACTAGCCTCAATTTCATCACTCTGATTACTTATTTTTTTAGTAAATCAAAATTCATCAGGAGGATAAGAATGCCAGCAAAATATTGTAACCTTCTCAAGGCATACAAGTTGGTATCTACACACGGTGGCCTTGTGATAGTTTCCAGCAATAGAGGCCATGAAATGGCTACCCCATGGTCTTTCAATTACTCAAAAGGATGAAAGGCTAGGTTTTCTAATTTCTTGAAAAAATTAGAAGAAACATACCTTGTATTATTTTTTTATGTTACATGTTGTATCTCTCTCTGTCTTTATGAATAAAACTTTTGATTCCTTGAGATTACTCTGCTTTTCTTTTCTTCTTCTCATTGATATGTTATTTTTATCTATCTATATTTTCTTCACTCAGATTGTTGTAAAATCTTTATTTCGGCGTCAGGCGAGTTCCTAGATTCCATAGGGATTTCTTCTCTTTGTTAGTGTTTGCCTTCTTCTGCATATAAAAAGCATGAGATAAGCATGTTATTATTTTTATTTTCTTATTCATGGTCGTTCAAGCTAAGTATACTCCTAGTGTATTCACTAATGATTTCAATCCTTAAAAAGTTCTTACTTCCCCTAGTAAAAAAGAGAATTATCTTAGGTAAAGACTATCCTCTCTAAAGGGATTTTTGACGCTCCTATAGATCTTACAAGGCTTTTGAGCTATACATTCAAAGTTTTATTAACAGAGAGTCTTCCATCTCCCTCATAGAGGGGCAGTTCATAACATCTTGACTAAACTCCTTAATCTTCCAGTCATGAAAGCTTATTTTGGTTCATTTCAAGAATGGATATGAATAATCCAAAATATGAAATGTAGAGTCCATGCATGATTTGAAGCATGCATAAGAATTACTTAGCTTTCTCATGGGTGTTGGCACACTATCATCTTATGGATAAAATATTTTCAAATCATCCCTGCTCCACATTCTATGGGCTGTATTGTCAAGGCAAGTCATGAGTTTATAAGCTCCAAGTCTAGCCTGCTCTTTGATGATATATGTTTCCATCCATAAGGGATCCAGTTTTCAAGAGCATGATCACTAACTGCGACATCCACCTTCTTCTGTAGCAGATCACCCATCTTGAATTATTGCTCTTTGACTCTTATGTTGTAATATTCATTCATCCTTCTTTTGGTTTCTTCGTGAAGAAGAGAGCATTGGTCCCACATTTCTTCCAAAAATCTAGAGAGTTACACAATTCTTCATTGTTTGTAGTTTTACATACTTCTAACTCGAATCTTCAAAATTTGTCGTAGCTAGACTCTTTGGTTGTAAAGTTTGTATTATATTGGAAGTATGACTTTAAATATGTTCATCAAGGTAAAATGAATTTGTCCAGTTGATTTAAAAGGCATAGAGTAAAGTGTCCACAATGTTGATAGCGAAATCTCAACACATGTACTTTTCACGCCTTCCAATTTCTTCTTGAGTGAGTTAAGGATGAGTTTATTGGTAGCTTCTACTTGGCCTTAGTCCTAGGATAGTGCACTGATGGGTATTTCAATTGTATCCCCTAATTGTTGTAAAATTATTTTCCCTTCTTTTCAACAAACTAGGTATCATTATTAGTGAAAATACCATAGGTAAGACATAACTACAAATAATATCCATCTACATGAAATTTTAAACCATGTCAGTTGTGACCTAGGTTAAGGGCTTAGCCTTAATTTACTTTGATAAGTAATTGATCACAACGAGAAAATATGTTTGTTGTCATTTACCGGTATAAAGGGGTTCAAGGAGGTCGATTACTTATAGCATTAAACGTCGGTAATTATTTATTGGTTATAGCTTGAGTAAAGGTTGTGGTTGCATAGCGGTGAATTTTTGGCATTGTTCAGACCTCCTAAAAAATTCTTTAGCATCTTTCATTAACATAGGTCAACAATAACATTACCTCAGTATTCTGTTTGTCTGGGTTCTCATTGGATTCTTGTAATTTCCATGGGGCTACTTTTGAAACCTTTATTTGCATCCCTGAGTTTGGAGGAGTCATGTTGGGAATTATACTCTTCAACAGAAATATGATTGTTAGTGATCTCCAATAGCTTGTCCAAAGTCCCTAGTTTCAACAAACCAATCACATATTTGAACGGGCCTTTGCATAGGACCTAGCCTAGTGTTTCGTGGATGGCAATACTGTGTCAAGCTTTTCTTTTTGAAATCGATTGATGAAGCTTCTAGGATCTTTGAAATCTCTTGAGAGATATTTAGAAGAGCTTGAGAGTTCTTTGATAGTTTTCTTGTACTAGCAAATTGGTCACAAACATCCACTTGAACTTTCCAAAAAAGTGATAACTCATACAAATAAGTTGTTCAACTAGTGTAAAGATGATTCTTTCAACTTCATAAAGAATAAACGATATTTTAGAGCATTATTTATTCGTAACAAGCATACAACTGACTAAAAAGCTATTTTGTCACTAAGGTCTGACTTTCCCTAATAAGATTTCAAAAATGGAATTTTGAACTTCATTTGTGCTTATGTTTCTACGATCTCCCTCAAAAATGCATTATCCAATAGGCTTTGCTTTCTCCTACTCCTTCACATGGAATATGTAGTGCTACTCTATCTTCTTCTTCTAGCCTCAACCTAAAAACTCTTCTTGGTCATGTTCTTGGTAAATCTTTCCTAAGTGACTTAAGCTTTGGTGGTTCTCGGATATGCACCACTGGTCCTAATGATCCAATGTGTGTTCTAGGATGAGCCATAGAACTTGATATGGAAGGCTTGTTCTCTCATTTCTTGCATTGCTTTCATCATTTATTTCATTAACTCATTGATTTCTTGTGTTACAAACTCTCTGGTACAAAACATTGTACTTTTTTATTCTTCCTTACTCTAAAAGATCTCCTTATAAAGTTTTAGTATGAACTTCACGCTTATCGCACCTTTTAGAATTTTTAATTCTTTTAAGACGTCAAGTTTCTATTATTTGTGGATTCACACAACCCGCGAGAGATCTGTGTAATAAAGGCGAAAGAAAATGTTGGATGTGTTCTATATGTTGAATTATGTGTTCTATTTTTTTCAATCCTATAGAGGGGTGGAGAAGATCTAATGAGAAGACAAAGCAAGAGAGGTCACATTAAAGTCGCAACGTGAGATCTCCCAAAAAAGTCTCAGAGCTTCGATCCCCTTGAACATCTCTCCCTACCCCTCTTATACGTGTTTTAAAAATATTTAAAAAAAAAGTCAAGATGTACAAAATATTTTCATTGTGCCTTGATTAAAAGATTGTGGCGGAGATATCGGACAACTCATGAATAAGCATGTGGCATAAGTCAATCTTTGATGCAGGTCTTGACGTTTGTCTTTTGTCAATTCTAACGAGCATTGGTGAGGCAGGCTCAGCAGAAAAGTTTGAATAACCAATCTGTTAGGCCACTTTATTAGGTCAGTCTTCTTGATCAATTCATAGAGAGAATCTGATGGGTCAGTTTGACAAGTTAGCTCAACGGTTGGTACAGGACAACAAGCATATCAATGACTAAGGTTGGTGGATCACCTTAACAGGTCATTTTGACAAAAGTAGTGTCTTTTGAGTAATTGGGCTTGTCTGGCCCACAAGGCATGCTAGACAGTGTGCTCCGGCCCACAAAAGTTGAATTATGGCATACACATACATACCACACAATTCATATATATTTACGCAACATACTCACAGTTTTATATTTACACTTTTAACACCTTGGTGTCATAAAATTATTAATGAAAATATGCATTTCATTTTTTTACAAGTAATGGTGGCGGTTTTTTTATATTAAGTTAAGGATTTGAGTTGTTCTTATGTAAATATGAATGTTTAGGTGTTAGATATATAAATCCATAATAATTGCTATTTTAGAATAGTAGTATTTCTACAAATTTTTAAAGTTTAGATTCAACATTGTTATTTTAGAAATTCATTTGGGGTGGGATCACATTTTAGAACATTCATCATCAGTAGCTAAATGAAGAAGAAAAGGAAGTACGAGATACAAATAAAAATAAAAATAAAAATAAATAAATAAATAAATAAAACTCTTAGTGATACTTCAAACTAGTCTAAAATGTGAAGCAAGAAGAAATAAAGTACCATAAAGACTAAACCGAGATAATTAATATTGATATAAATAGCAAACTTGAACATTGTCCAAGAAAATGTAGCGGGACCGATAAGTTTCTAATCTCACCAAGGAAAAAAGTTATGCTTGATTCACCTAAACAAGCCTCTGCTTGAGAAAATTAGCTAGCTAATTCACATAGACTTTAAAATCATGATATTTAGTCTAATGAAATATAATATAGGTAACGTTATTATTTAAATTTGGAGGATTAGAGGGACTTACAACTTGGCATATTAGATCAAGCAGCCCGAACATTATTAGTCTGTAATACATCTAAACAATGCAATAATTTATAGCATTTATCTTTTATTTAGTTATTTAGATTCATTTCAAAGGCTCTAGGCATGCAACCATGCATACACACATGCATTGAATTTGAATGTTTGAAGGCTAAAATATAGTTTTAGGCATATTTTTCCATGAAGGGTTGCAATCCTCACTAGTGAGATACCCTATTATGTGTAATTGTTGAAGTGTCAAAATCAGAGATGAATTACAATGCAAGTACAGATGATTTAGTTGTATCTAAGGGTTTCTAATGCATTTCATTAATTATTTTCCATAAGTTTTAAGTTCAATTAGTTGATTTTTTATTTTTTAAAAAATTTTACTTTATCCTATTAGCCCAAAAATCAAGCTTT
>NW_018235278.1:0-462 GCF_001263595.1 Phalaenopsis equestris
GCATTTTGAGTTGCAGATGGTAAAACGAGAAGACTTGCCAGACACACTTTTACGGTTTACAGTATTTTATAGTCTTTCTTGTACTTTCCTACTGCACTTTTATTTATTCTTGTATTTACATACCTGCATAGAAAATGTAAGATTGCATAAATCACCCCCACAACATTTCAAAAATATAAGATAACTCAAAACTTAATCAAAAACATCACAAAAAATACAACTTCAACTAAATTAAAACGTCTCTATTGGAAGATCGGGAACCCTCGGAGGAGGTAAACCTACGGTTGCTAACGAGGCTTCCCACGGTCTAAATGAAATTATGGAACTCATTAAGTTGAGTTTAGTAAATTCATTTGGACTAAGTGATTCCAATAGAAAATAGTGGTACCGGGACGACGGAACCGTGGGATCTTGACCGGTGTCGCTTTAATCAACTTTAATATGCCCATAATAAAATTTAAA
>NW_018235278.1:884-9911 GCF_001263595.1 Phalaenopsis equestris
TGTTTCAAATTTGAACCAATCCCCCTTCACACTTCTTAGTCCGATATCTTTGAGATGTCCTTACCATTTGAACTCCTTGAAGGTAATTTTTCTTGACTTTTATTGAGAGTATTCATAGGTAATTTCAGTTATCTATGATGTAATTAACTATAGGGGCTTGCCCTTATAGGAAGCTTTTCCCGAACCCAGCATAATATAAACCCTATTTAATTCCTTATATTAAATAGGGGAACTTGTCGGCCAATACATTGGTTTCGCAGACCAAACAGGTGTCATAACTTTCTTTAGTTTATTTGATCGAGCCTCACTCTCAATCCTTGTGTTCATCCTTCGGGATAGATATAGGATTTGAGATAAAGTGCTCTTTCATCTAAACTATGAAAATTATGGGGCCAGTTTGACTTCATCTTTTTCAAAACTAAATTTTTTAAAACGTCCTTCTGAAGCGGGCAACGGGATTTCAATTCCGATGACCGACAGCTTCTTACGGGCAAGCCCTACACCAAAAATAGTGCCGACACCCAGCAAAAGGGCTAGCAAATAGAATAATATTTTGAATACAACCCAACTAAGAACAGGGAATTGAATTAAGATAGTCCTTACATAAAACTGAGCTCAACTTCACATAAAACCTAACCGGATCTCAGACCTAAAACTGAAACTAGCACAATGGATAAATTGACTCATCCAAAAGAATAAAACTGAGCTAACATCCAAAGCCAAAATTGAGCCCAACATAGGGCTTAAAACTGAACCATATAAGTTCCATACTAAAAAACACAACCAAGCTAACATCCAAAGCCAAAATCAAGCCCAGCACAGGGCTTAAAATTGAACCATATAAGTGCCATACTAAACACAACCGAGCTAACAACCAAAGCCAAAATCGAGCCCAGCACAAGGCTTAAAGCTGAACCATCAGAAAATAGATTCCAACCCCTTAAAGAAAGAGGAACAAGAAGTAGCAAAACTACTATACATTTTGAATGAAAATAACAAAATACCAGGGAGAATGAACTCTTGAATTTTATTCTAAAAAAAAAATTAAAAGAACATAGTCATTAAACACGTCTAAGTTAGAGCAGCATAAGAATAAATGACTCTAGACATTTTCATCAAGCTAGAAAGATTCTCCAAAGTATATTCGAACGAGGCAATATAAATAATGGAATCGCAGCATCAAGTCATTAAAAGTAGATTTAAAACCATCCATATCTCAAACTAATAATCTCTAACCTAAATTTCTTGCTAACTCAAGAAGGGAGAGGGTGGAGAAGAGATTGCAAGAAAGAACGCTTCCAAAAAAAATCGCAGCACTATATCTCTTCCAAAACCTCCAAGAAAAAAAAATCGCCCCTCTTCTTCCCCTCCTGGGATATTTATAGCCATCGAGAGGGCAAGAGCTCACCGGCGGTAAAGAAAGGAGGTGACGAGAAACACGTTGAAGGGCCAAGAAAACATTCAAATTCAAGAACAAACATGTTACCAGACTCGTTTGGGCGGGAAAGTTTGTTGCGACGGGCTTCCGACAAGGTATCCGGAGAGGCCGCCGACGATGAGGGCTCGGAAAGGAAAGGGATGACCTACAAACCGGTAAGGGGACTCCGCAGTTCGGCTAGGGAAACTGACAGGCGTGAGGGAGAGTTTAAAATTAGGTTTTTTTTATTTTTAAAAGAATATCTTTTGTTCAAAAAAAACTTTATCAAATATATCTTTTTCTTTTTTTTCATTAAAAAAAATAATGAGAAAATATTAAATTTTGTGTTATCTACTCACGCTCGGAGTCCCGAAAAAATGGGTGTCCTCCCTAACTAAAATTGACGTCCCGGTCGCAATAGCACAGTCCGTTCCGTCATCCGGAGTCATCCAGACAATTTCATCATCGATCGCGTCAAATTAACTTCGATTCACACGTGACACGACAAAAAAAATTATTTTGTCCCGATCGGAGCCATTTAACGAGTTTATTATTGACCGTTCCTCCCATAAGTGACGACTAAAGTCAAACATATCGCTCGTAGTGGTAAGTCAAACATCGCACACGCCACGGTGTCCACCTACGTCTTTTAAATTTCTATAGGAGCTCAATTTGAGCTTCAAAATGTTGGCTTTTCGATCGACTCATCTGAATATTGAGGATCTAAAACCATCCATATGAAACTGCAAAGAGTGAAGAAAGGGCTTGAATTTTTAAGGGGTATGGGTCCCATTCTAGTCCTCTAAGAGAGTCAATATAAGGAGGACTTAAGGCTAGATCCTATGGTATTTAGAGAAGGGAAAAGAAGACCTCCAAAATGAGGTCAACATCCACCAATATGAGCATTTAGATTTGCAGTTGAAACTCCAATTCAACAATTTGACATGTTTTCAAGATTGTCAAGTGATAATGTATACCACAAAAAAATGAATAGATGATAAATTTGCTTCAGACTCTCCTCTTGCTCCTTTCTATCATCCTTACGATTAGAATTGTTTGGTGGGTGAACAAGAGAATGACAAATCCGATCACAACTGGGTCTAAAGTTAATCCATAGAAAGATAATTATGCTAGTAATGAGTTCTTTTGTGTAGTGTGCCGATGTTGTCATTATTAAGGCTTTTGAACTTCTAGATGTTGTGTTTGTGTTTTATTGGCTTACATCTATGAATTTGTTGTATCATTTGTATTAAAATTGTTATTAATATAAGAAAACCAGATCTATGTTGTTGTTAAACAAAGACCTTATGGAATGGATTGAGTATTTGAATGTTAAACTTGGATTAATGTAGAACCCAAAAATGGCAACTAAAACTGGAAAATAAGACTTTAAACATCTTAGATTTTCTATTCTTTGTCATTATATAAAAATCAAAAAATTTTAGGTGTTTATGAATGGTGTTATAGTTCCATCCATGGCGCTATAGCGCCGAGCCAACCCGAGAGTGGGCTTTAGGAGATGAACCATCGGTTGACGCCATTTTTCACCTTGGTTCGTCTCCTTCCTCTATTTTTCAATTTTTGCTCTCCTAGGGCGTGGATTTTTGCTTGATTTACTTGGAGGAAGGGCTTCAAACTCTAGATTTTATCATCTTTGGGTAAGATCTTCATCTTTGTATTGGAAATTTTTGATTTCACCATGAATTTCTTCCATATTGTCAGTATGGCCAAAAATTTCAAAACTTGGTGGAAATGAAGAGAAATCCATGGGCGAATGGTTATTTAGTTTATAATGTGTTTGTTGGAGCCTAAAAATCATATATTTGATATTTATTGGAATTTTACTTGGAATTTCTAGATTGTATCATGGTTCCTAAGATGAAAAGAGGAAAAGGAAAGGGAGTTTTTGATGCCGATAAATTTGCAAATATGAAAGCTTAAGATCTGTACATAAATCTAAAATCTAAGAAATTGATTGTAGAACGAAGTTTCCTTCATCCTGGTGGTACAATAGAATACATGATTGCAGCGCGACAATGGGAAAGTTTTTGCTATTTCACTGTCATCGATGTGATTTATATGGTTAGAGAATTCTACGCAAATTTACCTCACGAATCTAATGATTTAAGATATGTGAGAGGGCAATATGTGGATATACGTTCTGCTCTAATCAACTACATTTACAAGCTGCATAGTGTTCCTACTTGTTTGTATTTTGGGTTTCAACCTACTGAAGAGGAATTGCATTAGATTATGCAATTTTTGACTGATGACAACAGAGTATAGAAGATTAAGAATGGACGTCGAGTAAACTTTTATTTCTCAAAGTTAAATTTTCATCTCTGGTTGGTTGCTTCCTACTAATCACTTCAGCAAGGTAACTGAAGAAAGAGCCACATTGAACTATTGCATTCAAATAAATAAATTAATTGACATTGGCTCTTTCATTTAGAAGAATATGCTTATTTATTTGAGGGGAGGAAATCATGGAGGTATGGGTTATCCTGCTCTTATTACTACTATGTGTGTTGAATCTGGAGTTAAATATGATACTTGGGAATAAGTTATACTATCTCATAAACCTAATAGAAAAGCTAGTTTGGAGATGTATGAAAAACACATTGTAGTAAGATCTAGAAGTAGAGGCTCTGATTTTCCATCTACTTTTGCTTCCAATTCTAGACCTTCTACATCTGGAATTACTTCACTTGACACTTTAATTGAACAGTTATTCATTAAACAAAGAGATATCTTAAAATTTTAGAATCCGCTGAAGAGTTTAGAAAGCCATCTTAGTTAAAATGATGAGTATATGCAGAGAAGAGTGGATTATGATATTGCTTATCATGAGACTGTTGACCTCACTTTTGGCTGAGGTTTAGTTTTCCTCTTTAGTAGCCTAAGTTCTAGCCATAGAAATTTTTTCTTGACTATTCCTAGAAAAACTAGAAAAGAAACCCTCACCATTAGAAACTCTAAACTCTTCCTTGCACAACTTGAACTTCCACATATTGATCTTAACCTCTAGCACTTAGTAGATGGGGTCTGTATGGGGGAGCTGAAGATTAGTCCCCATAGGACTGTTTGACCTTAGGGTTGACCCTGGGTGCTGGGGCTAAGGCACTCACTTTCACTAACTACATACGCTACACTCCCTCACAACCCTAAACCCAAATCTTCCTAACTTTGATTCCTTGACTTTTGGGAGACTCATGTAGATGGTCCCCTAAATCCACTAATCTTGGGCTAGGGTTTAGCTAAGACAAGTACATAGAGGATCCAAATGGAGTTTCTATTGGTCCATAGCTCATTTATAGTGGTTAGCTCCCTAATTCTATAAAAAAATACCCAATTTGGTATTTTGCCCGAAAATCCCCCAAATTACCTAAACACCCCCAAATCCCAAATTTGGTCCCAAATTTGGTCAAAATTCCCAAATTCACCCAAAATATTCAAATTTGTTCAAAAATCATTTCAAACTTTTTGAAAACATCCAAATTACCCAAATCCCAAAAAAATTGCGAAATTTACCAAAATGCCCCTCCTTGGCCCAAAATTTAAAAAATTTCAAAAAATTCCCAAAACCTTGCAAATATTCTCAATTTCATTTTTCTCAACTACCACCAATTTGACCATTTTAACCAAAACCCCATTTGGTATTATTGACCAAAATCCCCAAATTTTCTTTAAAGGCCAAATTTTCCCAAATTTACCTCAAATGTCCATCAATTTGGTCCCAATTTCCCCCAATTTCATTCCTAAACTCAAATTCACCTTTCATATGAACAATTTAAACTAAATAAAATCTTAACTGGCCCATGCTTTGAACCCAATTTTGATCTAAGTCAAATCCCCAATTTTGGCCCTATGACTTAATCCCACAAAATTGAACCCCATATCCTACTTAATTTTCTTCAATTTGAATCCTAAACTCTTCATAATTTTCATACAAGTAAAAATTGAACTTCAATTGGCCTTGGTGAGGCCTCAATTTCAATTAATTTTAGCCCAAGTCAAAAAATCCTCAAATTTGCCCCAAATTGGCAGTGTTTCCAAATTCTCGCAAATTGACTGCCTTAGACCCAAAATTGGCACCCAATTTATGTTGAAAACTCTTAATGATGTTCCTATTGAACATTTTAAATAATAAATTTGGACTTAGCTCAAGCCTAGCCCAATTTAGACCCAATTCTAACCCAACATGCCTAAAGTGACCAAAATTCTAAAACCCTCCAAATTGAACCCTCAATTGAACTCAAAATCACTTCAATCCTTCACCAAAAATCTTCATTACAATCATCTACATAATATTGATCAATCAATTTAGCTCAAAGTCATTTTAGCCTAGCCCAAACCCAATCTTTGGTCATTTGGACCCACATTGGACCCATGCACCAAAATTGGCCTAGCCGTGTCAAAAGGGTCAAGGAAAGACTTCTACAGCCAAATTTTGGACTTTATTGACCAGGCTGAACCCTATGGAACCACCAAAATGAGCCATGGACCAAAGGTTCCCTAAATCAAGGGATTTGCATCCAAGCTTTCTTAAGCCTAAAGGATTTTTGCTAAAACTAAACACCTGCCCAAATAAATTGTTGTGACAGATTCCCCTTGCTCACTTGACCTCCTGGCCACCTCCTTTAGCCTTGTCAGCCAGCCTAGTCGCTGGAGGAGCCAAAACCGTGAGCCATCACCCAAAAATTCAAACACAATTCAAACCAAGAGGCCACCTCATCAAATTTGAAATTTAGAGCCTCTCTGTTCTCCACATAAGCAACACTTTGCACCCATACATTGGCCCATAGAGCCACCCTAAGCCTTTTTTTATAAAAGCTTCACCTCAATGGCCATGGAGGGGGGGCTGAAATTTTGTGCTAAAATTTTCTCAAGGAGAGCCTTCAAAATCACTCCCAGAGCTTCATTGAGACCTCCACAGTGCAACCTAACCACTTCTCTGTCCCAATTACTTCTATCGGAGTTCAATTTTTGAGCTCAAATCCTTGTCAGAGACAGCTTATTCTCCACCACACCTCCAAAGTACACCAAATTCAAATTAAACTCACCCACACCATTATCATAGTGAAAGAAGAAGAAGCCCCATCAAATCCCCCTCATACAAAGCCTCTATATTATACTTTGATCAACACTCAAACTCGGCCTTGATCAAATTTGGGTCAAGACCTTTCACTACGACCAGAGGCCCAATCCCTAGCCACCTTGGACTTCCACAAAAGTGTGGATAAGCTCTGATTTAAGCTTCCCTTCTCAAAGAAAAGGTATTGAACTTCCCCTCTTCCGGAGCCTATTTTGATTCTCCATTTAATTAAAATTGATTTAATGACATGTTTACCGTATGGATGTATTCTTTACACTTAGATGAGTCCATATGATCAAACCCGAGGTTATTTAGTTGAGAAATGGGGGAGATCTTAAGGTTTTAGAGTTTACAATTACGGGTTCACTCTATTTGGGGATGATGATGCGGAGTCGTTGGATCGCGCGTGTATCAAATGGAGGACTCTAATTGTGCCGGATGGGAGCGTGGTTCATAAGGCGCGGGCCGAGTCAGCGGCAACGTGGATGGCGGCATCTAACCATAGCGCGCCACGCTTGTTCTTAGAGTCATCGTAGGTTGAGGCGGCACCGTGTGTTTATGTAGAAAAATAGGGATTTAAAAAATTCAAAAGATGCTCCGTAACTTTAAAAATTCATATCTTAGTGTAAAAAAATCAAAAAAATAAAAAAAAATACCCTAGTGCTCAGTGAATAAAGGAGAACAATGTGAAAATGGTTTGAAGTTTATTTGATACATATTTTATTTTTAATTAATTAATTACTATTTTGAGTCTTTTAATTCTCCATGCATGTAGACATTTCACCATGACTTGATATTTTAGCATGTTGTTGCCTCTATCATGGCAAATATTATCTGATTTTTCCAAAGTCACAGAAAATCTCTAGATAAAGATTCATATTTTTCAAGTTTATGTCTCTTATTTGAAAAAATTAATCATAATAATTTGCATACTACTTGGAAAAATCCAAGAAAATTTTGGAAGGTTTTCTGTGACTAAAGAACTCTTTGGAAAATTTTTCATGAGCTGTCATTAGGAACACACTTAACTCTTAAAAAACCCTAAAAAAAAATAAAACTAATTTGGGAAATGAAAACATCTAAATGACTTAGTTTTTAATCTCAACTGCAATTTGAAGTTCAGAGAACTCCCCATAAAAGTTTCAAAATATTTGGAGTTCATTTGATAATTCAAATTGATTTTTTAAGTTAAATACCATTTTGACATTAAATTGATTTTTATTAATTAAAATGCAACTCAAAAAATTATAAAAAAATGTTAGGGGAGTTCTCTATAGTCAGAGGGATTTTCTAAAAGTGAAATTGTAAATAAAATAAAAACTTCTTTTATTTTAAGCCTATTTTAATATTTAAATAATTAAAAATTAAATAAAAATCACAAAGTTAATAAAATTCATGCAAATGTTCCAAATTTTTTCCTAAGTATTTAGGAGCAATTGAAATATTTTTTTTCCAATTTTCCAGGTGAAGATATTGAATTTTAAAGTTTAAAAATAATTTTTAAAAGTCTAAAAAATGGATTTTCACTTAAATAATTTAAAAAATTCAAAAAAAAAAAAAAAATATGAAATTTGTTTATCTGGGTTCTTTGACCTTATAGAGATTTAATGAAAATATTAAACATAATTATACACATTTAAATTATTTTATAATTAATTAACACTCACGAACTTAAAATAATTCTAATAATTCAAATAAAACTCAAACAATCATGAAATTTGGTCTAAGTGGTTCTCTAGACTAGGTCTACCTTCAGTACAAATTTCAAGGGATTATTCTTTAGCTTGGTAAAGTTATGCAATTTTCTTTGAAACATCCTATTTTTGCATACAACAAATGTAAATTAAATTAAAATTTGAAAAAACACATTTTCTCATCTGATATCTTAATTGACCCATGAGTGAGGTAGGATAAAAATTTCAAAGTCATTGGAATTAAATTTGATAAATTTTAAAGTGATAGAGCCTTAGGGGCAAAAGTGTAATTTTTGAAATTTATCCTTAATTAACATTTAGGCTTAACTCAAGAAAGGGAAATGAGCAATCTTTGATCTTAATTAACATATTTGGATGATTGAAACATAAGAGATTAATTGGTATAAACCAATCTAACTTTTCTCTAGTTGAAGGATAATGTGTAAATTCCTTAAATCATTAAAATTTGGAATTCTATCTAATTAAATGATCCTTGATTTAGGGGTATGGTGTTGGGTGTTAATAACTCATTAATTTAACAATACTACACTCCTACTTTGGATGTTCAAATAACATTCAAAATGATTAAGACATTCACTAGGACCATAAGGGCGTAGTAGTGACTTAAGCTAAATCAAATTTGATTAAATGAGGATTAGAAAAGTGAATGTAAATAAAAAAGTTGGACACCTTTGAAACACTACAAGCGCAAGCTAAAACTAAAATTGACTAAATGTCTTAATAACACTAACTTGCCCCTTTTAAGGGTCTTCACACACATAATTTTCAAATTGAGTGATAAAGAGTGATAAATGATAATT
>NW_018235278.1:9966-15682 GCF_001263595.1 Phalaenopsis equestris
AGCATTGGAGATATTTACAGGATGAATTAATTTACAGGATGAATTATTAAGCAACTTAATAAGTTTAATTGAGCTCGAGGCTTTTCACCAAACAGTGAGAGGGAAGCATGGAGCTACTTCTTTCTCCAGACCTGTTGGATACCTCAGAGGTCTACTAAACATAATATGTTTTGCTTAACAAAAATAATCCTTAATCAAACTAATAGGGACACACCAAGATATGATTTAAGATTTGGTAGATTACCAGAACCTTATTTTTCTCACCTTGTCTAAAATGCCCTTACATGCATTTTTGAGTTTCAGGTGGGGGAACGAGAAGACTAGTCAGGTACGCTTTTACAAGTTACAGTACCATCCTTTTTTATACTTTCCACACTATACTTTCATGCTTATAAACTTTCATATTAAACAACGATGCCATTCTGCATGAAAATCAAAACTGCTAGGATAGACACAAAACCAAAATGAAAACTAAAATCAATCAAGATAAAATTCTCCGCCACAATATTCAAAATGTAAGACAACTCAAAATTTAATTACAAACATCACCAAAAAAACAAAATAACAATTGAAACTATATTAAGATGTCTTTACTTGATGATCGTGAGTCCCTCGGAGGAGGTAACCTACGGTTGCTAATGAGGCTTCCCAAGGTCTAAATGAAAGTATGGAACTCATTAAGTTGAGTTTAGCAAATTCATTTGGACTAAGTGAATCCAATAGAAAATAGTGGTACCGAAACGAGGGAACCGTAGGATCCTAGCTGGTGTCACTCTAATCAACTTTAACATGCCCTATAATATTTATAGAACTACAACCATAGGGCCCTCTGATTTGACATCATAGCTTGACACCCTAGAAAACTTAAACTCGCACGACGAGGAGCTTGGAGCTAGCATTGTGGGCAGCACGACCATCTTCTACAACAAAACCTATCTTCCCCAGCTAAACCAATTTCCTTCCTTAGAATTAAGCAACCAAGCCATAAGATTTTGGTTTTCTTATGCAACATAAATCCTCGTCGTAACTTTAGGCCTTTGTACAGCTCTGCAGTACCATATAAGCCCTAAATCATCATAGGATTACGAGGTTGTCGTCCATCATGACCTAAACCCTCACATCTTCCAAGCTATTTATGTGATTGCATCACAGAAATGTAAGCTCTAAACTAATAAATTTGGCAGGATGAACCATAGGATAGACTGGGAAGTCACCGAGGTTCTTCTCTGGATCTATGACATCCCCTAGTTCTTCCTCCTTTGGATTCTACAATTAATGTTCCAAATTTGAGTCATTCCCATTTCACACCTCTTTGTCCGATTTTGTTGAAAAGTCCTATCCTTTTGAACTTTGAAGATAATATTCCCTAATTTTTATCAAGAGTTTTCTTAGGTGACTTCGGTCATTTAAGATATTTTTAAATTTAGGAGCTTGATTATATAGGAAGCTTGTTCAAACCCAGCTTAATATAAACCTTATTTAATTCTTTATATTAAATAAGGGAAATTTTTGACAAATTAAACGGTTTCACAGACCAAACGGATGTCATATATTTCTTAGTTTATTTGATCGAGCCTAATCTTCAAGTCTTGTGTTTATTCTTTGGGATAGATATGGGGTTTACGCTCTTTCATTTAAACTACGAAAAACATGGGGTCAGTTTGATTTCATATTTTTATGAACATAAATCTATATGTAAATGTCCTTCTGAAGTAGGCGATGAGATTTCAATCCCGGTGTCCAACAGCTTCTTACGGGCAACTCATCAACCAAAATAGTGCCGACAGCTTCTGGCAACTTTGTTGGGGACTAACTTCTCTCTTTATTTAAATCAGGAAATACTATTTTCACACATCTGTAATGTGTTCATGTCCCCTTGGACCAATTTAACCTTCTTCCATTGACATACTTTACCCACTTCTATTTTAGGAAAGTACTGTCAACTCTTTGGACTTCAGGATCGTCTGTTCAACCCCCTTTGAATAGAGGAGTTCAAGAGGCCATTAAAGACTTTTTAAACTTCATATGGGGTCGGACCCCCAATAGGTGTGTTGGTGGACTAGTTCAACCTGGGCATTCTGTGTGAAAAAATGGGTCCAGCATTGCGGCCTAAACATTTCGCATCTCCCTTCCAAGTTTGATTTGCTATTCTACAAATTAAATCAAATAGTGTTGTGCTGCGCGCACTTATTGACCTCACTTTTAGTTGAGGTTTAATTTCTTACTCTTTATTAGCCTAAAGTCTATACATAGGAATTTCCTATTGACTATTCTTAGAAAACTAGACAAGGAGCCCTCACCTTTGGAAATTTCAAAATCTTCTCTACTCAACTTGAAGTTCCACATATTGGTCCTAACCTCTAGCACTTTGTAGGTGGTGTCATTATAAGGGAACTCAAGATGAGTCACCCTTAGGACTGCTGATGGTGTAGGGCTAAGGCACTCACTTGCAATCAATTGCACTCACAATCACTCACTACCCTAAATCCAAAATTTCTAGGTTCTGGTCCCATGATACTTTTGGGAGAATCTTGTAGGTGGTCCCCTAACCCACTAGCCCTAGGCTAGGGTTTGGCTAAGACCACTACATAGAAGACCCAAAATGGGGTTTCCATTGGTCCATGACTTATTGAAGGTGGTTGGCACTTCAACTCTACTAATATACCCAACTTACTCTTTTGCCCCTAAACTCCCCCAAATTACCTAGATACCCTTGGAAATAATTTTAAGTCCATGTGCTGGATATTTTATTTTTAATTAATTAAATACTGATTTGGATGTTTTTATTTTTCATGCACTTAATATTTAAATATTAATCACCATAGTGTGAAATTTTGAGGGTTTATTCTCTCTCTAAAATAAACATTCCCTATTTTTTCCAAAGTCAGAGGAGGTCCCTAGAAAGAGAATCATAATTTTCAAGTTTATGTGTTTTATTTGCTTAAAATAATCATGGAAATTAACATGTTTCTTAGAAAAATGCAAGAAAATTTTGGAAGGTTTATAATGACCAGAGAGACTTTAGGAAAATTTCTCATAAATCAAGTCATTCAAAATGCACCTAACCTTCCGAAACCCTAAATCACTAAGATAATTAATTTTGAAAAACATAAACAACAAAATGACTTGATTTTTTTTATCCACTATTATTTACGATCCAGAGAACTCATTATAAAAATTCCAAAGCATTTTGAGTTCATTTGGTAACTTAAGTTCATTTTTAAAGATAAATAACATTTTTGGCACTTAAATGATTTTTAAAAATCAAAATATAACTCAAATATTTATAAAAACTTATTTTTCGAGTTCTTTGTGATCGGGGGTATTTTATAAAAATAAAATGGAGTTTAAAATTTAAACTTCAATTTTAACCTATTTTAAATATTTAAATAATTAAAAATCCATAAAAATCACAAAAATAATAAAATTTATGAAAATGTTATAAATTACTCCCTAAGAACTTAAGAACATTTAGAATATTTTTCCTAATTTTCTAAATAAAGATACTGAATTCAAAGCTTAAAATTATTTTTTAAAGACAAAAATGGGTTTTCACTAAGAATAATTCCAATAAATCAAATAAAACTCAAAAAAATATAAAATGTTCTCCTCTGAGTTCTCTGACCTTAGGAGGATTTTTCAATAATATAGAACTTAATTTTCTCCTTTTAAAAAATTTAATATTCAATAAATTACCTATAATTTAAAATAATTATTAAAATTAAAAAAAATTCAAAAAATCATGAAATTTGGTCCAAGGGCATCTTTTATCTAGGTCTACCTCCAGTAAAAATTTCAAGGGATTAGGATTTACCTTGGTCAAGTTAGGAATTTTCTTTGAAAAATCCTATTTTTGCATGAAAATAATTATATAAAATAAATTAAATTTTGAAAAAGCACATATTCTGCTCTAATGTCTTAATTGACCCATGAATGAGGTAGGATAAAAATTTCAAAGTCATTTGGATTAAATTTGATAAATTATAAAGTGTTAGAGCCTTAAGGGAAAATGTGTAATTTTGGAAATTTAACCTTAACTAACATTTAGGCTTAATTCAAGGAGGAAAATGGGCAACCTCTGATCTTAATCAGTTTATTTGGATGTTTGAAACACAAATTGGTAGAAATCAAGCTCACTTTTCCAATTGAAAAGATAAGTTAATAAATTTCTAAATTATTAAACTTTGGAAGTTTATTAAAATAAAATGAACTTAGGGCTTAGGGGTATGACTTTTGAAGTCAATAATTAATTAATTCAATACCTCTATTTGGATTTTCAAATAAAATTCAAATCATGAATTATAACCATCTAAAGCTTAACATTTGCAGAACTAACTAAGACACTCACCTAGGACTTAAGGGCTAATCTTGTAGGTGGTCCCCTAACCCACTAGCCCTAGGCTAGGGTTTGGCTAAGACCACTACATAGAAGACCCAAAATGGGGTTTCCATTGGTCCATGACTTATTGAAGGTGGTTGGCACTTCAACTCTACTAATATACCCAACTTACTCTTTTGCCCCTAAACTCCCCCAAATTACCTAGATACCCTTGGAAATAATTTTAAGTCCATGTGCTGGATATTTTATTTTTAATTAATTAAATACTGATTTGGATGTTTTGATTCTCCATGCATGTAGTGATATCACTATGGCTTAAAATTTTAGCATGTTGTTGCCTCTATTAAAATAAACATTCCCTATTTTTTCCAAAGTCAGAGGAGGTCCCTAGAAAGAGAATCATAATTTTCAAGTTTATGTGTTTTATTTGCTTAAAATAATCATGGAAATTAACATGTTTCTTAGAAAAATGCAAGAAAATTTTGGAAGGTTTATAATGACCAGAGAGACTTTAGGAAAATTTCTCATAAATCAAGTCATTCAAAATGCACCTAACCTTCCGAAACCCTAAATCACTAAGATAATTAATTTTGAAAAACATAAACAACAAAATGACTTGATTTTTTTTATCCACTATTATTTACGATCCAGAGAACTCATTATAAAAATTCCAAAGCATTTTGAGTTCATTTGGTAACTTAAGTTCATTTTTAAAGATAAATAACATTTTTGGCACTTAAATGATTTTTAAAAATCAAAATATAACTCAAATATTTATAAAAACTTATTTTTCGAGTTCTTTGTGATCGGGGGTATTTTATAAAAATAAAATGGAGTTTAAAATTTAAACTTCAATTTTAACCTATTTTAAATATTTAAATAATTAAAAATCCATAAAAATCACAAAAATAATAAAATTTATGAAAATGTTATAAATTACTCCCTAAGAACTTAAGAACATTTAGAATATTTTTCCTAATTTTCTAAATAAAGATACTGAATTCAAAGCTTAAAATTATTTTTTAAAGACAAAAATGGGTTTTCACTAAGAATAATTCCAATAAATCAAATAAAACTCAAAAAAATATAAAATGTTCTCCTCTGAGTTCTCTGACCTTAGGAGGATTTTTCAATAATATAGAACTTAATTTTCTCCTTTTAAAAAATTTAATATTCAATAAATTACCTATAATTTAAAATAATTATTAAAATTAAAAAAAATTCAAAAAATCATGAAATTTGGTCCAAGGGCATCTTTTATCTAGGTCTACCTCCAGTAAAAATTTCAAGGGATTAGGATTTACCTTGGTCAAGTTAGGAATTTTCTTTGAAAAATCCTATTTTTGCATGAAAATAATTATATAAAATAAATTAAAT
>NW_018235278.1:16178-36036 GCF_001263595.1 Phalaenopsis equestris
AATGTTCATTGAGCATTAGGGTGTTTTATAGGATGAATTATTAAGCAACATAATAAGTTTAAAAGAACTCGAAATTTTCCACCAGGCAGCAAGAAAGTAGCACGGACCTGCTTCTTCTCTAGATCTGTTGGATACCTCAGAGATCTACTAAACTTAATATATTTTGCTTGGTAACATCATCCTTAATTAAACTCCTAAGGACCCACCAAGATATGACCTAGGGTTAGATAGGTCATCAAAAATTTACTTCCCTATTTCATATAAACAGCCTTAACATGCTTTTTGAGTTTCAGGTGGTGGAATGAGAGGACTCGCCAGGTACGCTTTTACAGTTTTTAGTGTTGTTTTTCTTATACTTTCATACAGTACTTTTATACCTGCAAATTTGTTGCATACTAAACAACGATGCCACCCTGCATGAAAACTAAAACTATCAGGATAGCCACAAAACCAAAACCCAAAATCATGATTAAATTCAACCAAGATAAAATTCACCCCCACAACATTCAAAACATAAAACAACTCAAAATTTAATCACAAACATCACACAAGACAACAGCATCAACTAACTTAAGATGTCTCCATCAGATTATCAGGAATCCCTCAGAGGAGGTAACGCACGGTTGCTAACGAGGCTTCCCACGGTCTAAATGAAATTGTGAAACTCATTAAGTTGAGTTTAGTAAATTCATTTGGACTAAGTGAATCCAATAAAAAATAGTGGTGCCAGAATGAGGGAACTATTCGATCCTAACCGGTGTCACTCTAATCAACTTTAACATCCCCCATAAAATTTAAAGAACTACAACCATAGGGTTGTCTGATTTGACATCATAACTGGACACCATAGAAAACTCAGGCCCTAAAGAATAAAATTGGCAGGATGAAACACCTAAATATTTTTCCTCATAAATGAAGCCAAACATTAGAATAGCTTGGGAAGTCACCGGGGTTCTCCTTTGGATCCATGACATCCCGTAGTTCTTCCTCCTTTGGACTCTACAACAAAATGTTCCAAATTTGAACCAATCCCCTTTCACACCTGTACGTCCGATCTCATTAAAAAGTCCTACCCTTTGGAACTCCTTGAAAATAATATTTCCTGATTTTTATTGAGAGTCTTCTTAAGCTGACTTTGGTCATTTAAGATGTAATTAACTATAGGGGTTTTCCCTTATAGGAAGCATGTCCAAACCGAGCTTAATATAAATCCTATTTAATTCTTTATATTAAATAGGGGAACTTGTCGGCAAATACAAAGGTTTCACAGACCAAATGAATGTTATATATTACTTAGTTTATTTGATCGAGCCTCATCCTCAAGTCTTGTGTTTATCCTTTGGGATAGATATAGGATTTGAGGTAAAACGCTCTTTCATTTACACTATGAAAGATATGGGGTCAGTTTGATTTCATATTTCTCTAAAACTAAATATATATGTAAATTAAAACGTCCTTCCGAAGCGGGCGACGTGATTTCGATTCCGGTGATCGACAGCTTCTTACGGGTAACTCTTCAACCAAAAAAAATAGCGCCAACATTGCTTTAAAATTTTCTTATATTAATTAAATTTTTCTAGTTTCAAATTAAGTTTTTGCAGAAAATTTTAAAATCCCCAAAAGTAAGACTTACCCAGTCTACAAATCAACCTTTGTTAATTTTCAGTGCTTGCACTAAGATTACAAGGTTTTGGCCATATAGCTAACCACAAAGCTTTTTGTTTTAAAGCTGTTGTAATGGCCTTCCCAATCCTGAATTTTTCTTGCAGCTTACTGATAAGCGATGAAGCCCGCAATGTTTCTACTACCATTAAGTTTGGAGCTAGATTTGAAGACGTTGAGGTTATCCTTGAGAAGGCCCCGTTCGTCGTAATGAAAGATGCTACTTCAGAAGTTTAGGAGCTGTTTGTTGAATTCAACCTAAACTGTCTTCAAGACTTTCCTTCTTATAAGAAGGCCAAGGCTACTGCCACCACCATGGCAACTACCAAGAATGTTGTTCCTGTTGCTGCTAAAGGAAAAGATGTTATGATCTTTAAATATCTGATTGAGGGATTGGTTGTCCTGCCATCAGTATTTGAAATTGGGTCGAGTTCGAGAACTACGCCGCTAACTCGAACTCAACAGAGGAACTGCAACAGGAGGGCTTGGAGGGCTGTTAAAACCTAGGCTCCCAAGGAGGTACCTGTTGAGGAAGATTCTCACCAGGATGAGTCGAAATTACTAGAAACTTATCCACTCATGCAAGGAAGTAGATTCCATCCTTTAATGAATACTAATTGGAACGAGAGTATCTGAAAAATTGCCACTACTTTACCATCATCTCATGGACATGGTGAGGAGAGAAAGAAGTCCACTTCTATTACCCGAGTAAGTTCAGTTTTCAAGAGGCTAGTTGCCAAGGAAGGATGCTCAGTTAGTGAACTACTTAAACAAGTGGGACATGCAGTATCCCCTCGCCTGAAGAAAGAAATCTTAAATGACGTCAAATCTGCCAGACGATCTCAAAAATCAATTGAAGCTTTGCCTACTTGCATTCCTGTCTGGTTTTTCTTGAGAAGCAGAGTTGATACCGCCATAGCTACCACCAATTCTACCATCACCAGGACCGCAGGTAGTCAACCCATTAAGTCATGATTGGGTCCAAGAATCCTACCGATCACACATGACAAGGATGTTCCTAAAATTCCAAAGGAAAAGATGAAGAAATTACTTAATATTGTAGTCGGTTTGCACCATGGGGAGCATACTTCTCTTCGATATACCGATGTTTCTTTTGAGACACTTCATCTCAAGACATCACCGTCAAAGAAAAAGGTGTGTGTACCCATGGTCGTTGTACCGATACGGTCTGGTGAGCCTACAAGGCAAGAGCATAGAATGAAGCCAGGATTCGAAGTATTTGACATTGTTGCAACAATTACCGTTGAAATGGAAGAATAACAGGAGGAGGTCCAGCAGGGTCCTCCAGATCTTTAGGCAATTCAAGAATCAATAATTGAAGAAAAAGTTGAAAAGCTCAGAGTCCAGATTTCTGAGTTGGCTCGGGAACATAGAGTCTCCATTGATGATGATGAAGATTTTGACTATAATGATTACCTCGAAGAAGATTTCATGGATATCCATGTTATCAAAACCAGAGCCACTACATCCGCGTGTGAGGCTCAACCTCTCGTCAAAGAGAACACTGTAGATGAGTTGCGTAGGGCTATCCTTGTAAGGGATGAGCACGTCAGCCAGAAAAGGATAGAAGAGATGGCCGCAGCCATGACCTTCATGACCACAATTCAAGGACAATCTCAACCCCCATAGTTAGACTCTCTAGAGGTCAACCAACTAGAAATTATGCATACAATAATGCCATTTGGCCTAAATAACGCTGGAGCAACATATCAACATGCAATGATGAAGATTTTTGACGACCTCATTCATAAGCAGGTAGAATGTTACGTAGACGATTTATTCATCAAAAGTAAACAAAAAATAGACCATTTGTACGATTTGAGGATCGTGTTTGAATGTTTATGATAATATAAACTTAAGATGAATCCCTTAAAGTGTGCTTTTGACCTTACTTATGGGAAGTTTCTAGGATTCGTTGTCCGTCATCGGGGATTCGAGATCCACCAAGATAAGATTAAAGCTATTTTGGAAATTCCTCCTCCTAAAACTTTGAAACAACTACATTCAACAACTACGTTCCTTCCAAGAGAAGTTGGCATATCTGAGACGCTTTATTATAATCTCTAGGGTAGGTGTTATGCCATCTCAGAATTAATTAAAAAGGACACCAAATTTGTTTGGGAAGAGAAATGCCAACAGGCCTTTAAGGACGTTAAACAATATTTAATGACCCCTCCTGTTTTGGCATCCCCTATCCCACTGAAACCGTTAATACTTTATACCGCGACTTTGGATGACTCTCTCGGATCCCTCTTAGCCCAAATCAACAATGAGGGTAAACAAAACGCACTCTACTACTTGAGTCACCGCGTAATACTGATGGAGATAAGGTACCCACCCATTGAGAAGAATTGTCTAGCCTTGACTTTCATTGCCCAAAAGCTTAGACATTACATGCTTTCTCATAAGATTACCCTAATTTCAAAGTCAATCCATTGCAATATTTGATGACCCGATCAACACTCTCCGTACGTCTCGCAAGATGGTCGATGATCTAATTGCAATTTGATATAACTTTTATTCCCCTTCATGCTATCAAGGGACAAATTTTGGCAAACTTTCTCGTTGCACACTCACTTCCAGCTGGGTCCCCTCTTAATGATGAACTTCCAGATGAGCAGGTACTACAAATGGAATTCTCCAGTGCGTAACGCTGGGAAATGTACTTCGATAAAGCTTCATCAGAAAAAAGGGACAAAGGATCAGGCATAGTTATACCAGGCAAAGCGGGTATTGGTTTGATCTTTATCACACCAGATAAGGGTATGCTGAGGTTCACATACCACCTGTTAGAGCCATGTACCATCAACGAAGGATAATATGAAGCCTTAATCACTAGATTAGAGTTGGCAATCTTGATGGATATAACAAACATTGCCATCTATGGAGACTCACAACTCGTCATTCAACAAGTTGTTGGACTACAAGATTTTGAAATCAAGATTAACAGAATACCATCTATACATGATGAAGCTGCTGGAACAAATCCCCAATGTGACTTTCTACCGGATTCCTAGGGGAGATAATGCCCATGCTGACGCTTTGGCAAAACTCACAAAAGAATTGGCATGTCCCTCCGAGGATTTCATTGATGTCACAGTACAAAGAAGACAACTTCTGTCTCGGATCGACCTCGAAACTTTGCATAAGCTCAGGACAGAAGAAGAAATGATAATTACAGTTGTTAACATCAACAAAGACTGGAGCAAGCCATTGATAGAAACTTTGCATACTGGAACGCTACCAGAAGAAAAGTTTGAAGCACATCACATTACAAAAAGGGCTATGTCATACGCTCTAGTAGGTGATGTCCTCTACAGGAGATCGTTCGACTAGATGTGGCTACGATGTTTAAGCAAGACAGAGGCATGAATATTTCCAAAGAAGTAAATGTAGGATTATGTGGCACTCACCAGTGAGGGCTAAAGTTGAAATTGAGATCAAAAGACTTAGATATTATTGGTCAGCAATGATGTCCGACTGCATGGATACAGCCAGAAGATGTCACCAGTGTCAGGTGCATGGGGTGGTCTTACACCAACCTCTGAATGTGCCACACCCAACTGTTTTCCCATGGCAATTCGAGTGTTAGGGCACGGACATAATAAGTCTGATAGACCCTCCATCTTCCAAAGGACATAGGTCTATACTTGCCACTACAGACTACTTCTCCAAATTGGTAGAGGCAGCACTGTTACGTACAGAGGCAGTGCTGTTACAAAAGGTTACGACACATCACTTCCTTCAATTCTTCAAAATCCAAATCATCTACCATTTTGGAGTACCGCAAAGAATAATTTACGACAATGGGACAGCCTTTAAAAACACCAAAATCAATAATTTCGTCAAATGACACGGGATAGATTAGAGATACTCGACAATTTACTATCCTAGAGCAAATGGATTGGCTGAAGCCTTCAATAAGACATTTGTATATATTTTAAAGAAAACACTGGAAGAAATCAAAAGAGATTGGCATAAGAAGTTATTAGAAGCCTTGTGGGCCTACCGGAAAATGTTCAAGTCTCCCACTCAGTGCACACCCTACATGCATCTGTACGGGCCCGAGGCCATACTACCATTAGAAGTTCAGACACCATCTCTCTGAGTTGCTGTCACTAACCAACTTACAATAGAAGAAAATACAAAACTCAGACTTAAGGAATTAGAGAGTCTTGTGAGAAAATGACTAGAAGCACAACAACATTTAGAACTCTACCAGGCAAAGATGGTACAAGCTCATGAAAAATTAGTCCGTCCAAGGACATGTAAAGTTGGTGACCTCGCACTCGTGCTCAAAAGGACTATTCTTACACGCTGCAAGATAGGTGGAAAATTTGAGCCAGTTTGGGAGGGACCATTTGTCGTAAGAAAGGTCTACGTAGGAGGAGCCTACTAGTTATTGGATTTTCGAGGCAAAAAGCCCATGCTGCCGATCAACAGATGATACCTAAAGACATACTACACAACCTGACATTGCTTAACATCTTGAAATTCTAAAACTTTGATTGTTCTGGAGTTATCTATTTGGAAAAATATCTATGACCGAGTGAAAAAATTTTGTAAAAATATTAACCTCAACATAATGGAAATTTTTTAAAATTACACACTTCAATTTTCTCTTTTCTACCTTTAAATTTGATATTCTACTGAATTAAATGAAATACACACATAAATAAACAATTTTCTCACCAAAATAAATTAAAATTTCCTTTAATAAGTACTTTGTTTTGTTCTTGTTCACGCTAAGTTTCAGCTCACAGATATTTTTCCTGTTGTCTGCGGAGAAATGTCAGGCCAGGGGCTGATCTTTGCCTTTAAAGATAGCTGGAACCTCGCACTTGATGAGGAAATGACTCCGCAGGGCGGCATTATAGAATTTGACATAGAATTTAGGCAAGTCAACATTGATTATGAGGGTCCTCTAGTGGATGTCGTCAGTCGACGAGAAAATGAAGCTCTGCCCTCACTGCTAAGGTTAAGCACCAAATACAATTGATCACTGAGGGGAAGGAATGGGATGGTACAGTAAGACCCGATGGAGGGGACCAGCCGCCTACCGTCCATGATAGCTACGCCGACTGGGGGCCTAGTCGCTGCCGATAATGAAAGTTTATCAGATACTCCACTACGAAGAACTCAGCGTAGAAACACTAGCCATAAAAAGCAGAAGGCTTTCTTATGAGAAGAAAAGAGACGCCAAAAAGAGGCAGAAAACTTGCTCACCTCTATCCCTGAGGGGAATATCTATGGTCCAGGCATGAGAGAGACCTCTTCCAGCCTGCCTGCTAATGATTATGAGCCATGATGGGTCTCAGACCACTGACTACCCGATAGATGCAAAGCCATATGTCCCGTCAAACGAAAAGTCATACATTCCGTTGCAAATAGAGACAGCACCAGCTTGGGATCCTGTAAATGTTGAAATGAGGGAATATCCCAGACAGCCGCCATTCCTCAGTACGACAGAATATTACCAAATAAGTAAAGTAAACAAAAAAAAAATTTGAATTCTAAGAAGAAGTGCAAGGAGAATTCATCAACATATTAGAAAGATTGGAATTATACACCAGGGTCTTCTCAAAAAGTGATGAACGAAACATTCTCGACTGCATTTTTGACCTAAGAGATTGAGGTCGAGCAGGCCTGCTTATGGAAAGAACCTGTTTCGAGCCAAGAAAGTGGATGCGAGGAAAGAGGAGGATCACTATCCAATGCAGCTGCTGTTACAACTTCACCAATGATAGAGAAGGAAATCCTTTTGGGATTCTCATACACGATCAGGTGGATCCACTACCTCTAATGATAAAATGGATGATTAAAAGAATGGTCCGATGGAGCATATTGCTAGCTAACTGTTGCTAGCTAACTGTGTTCCTAACAGTTGTATTATCAACATATATGATGAAGGAGACTGCATACCTCCGCACATTGACCATCATGACTTCATGAGGCCTTTCTGCATGGTCTCGTTCATGAGCAAGAGAAACATTCTATTTGGAAAAGAAATAGATGTCATTGGCCTTGGTGAATTCAGAGGGTCTGTGGAAAGTCCGCTACGTATTGGTTCAGTGCTAGTTCTTAAAGGGAACGAAGCAGACGTCGCCAAACACTGCATTCCACTAGTGCGACACCGTAGGATGTCTGTAACTTTTTGGAGGATGGATGACAATAGAATTCCATACGGATTCAGACCAGACCTGGAGCTGGAAGAGCTACTCCTGAACGAGCTATGAGAGGGTTGCACCTCTAAGCACATTAGAAAAAATCTATTGTCCTGAAGCGTGGCTTAGAAGGTCAGCTCGATCAGGGCTTGCCTCACCGGCGATAAATATTTAGAGGATTCCTTTCCATTTAACATCATTTCATTACGGCAAATATGATATGTATCAAACATGCTCAGCTTATGATATGTACTTGGCATAGAACATCTTTTGATGTACTTTGATGCATGTTGGGGCTATTTTTGGTTGGAGGAGTTGCCCGTAAGAAGCTGTCGGTCACCAGAATCAAAATTCGGCCGCCCACTTCGGAGGACATTTTTAATTTAAACACACACACACACAGAATCAGAATTTCGTCGTCTGCTTCAGAAGGACATATTGTATATATATATATATATATAGTTTAGAAAATTATGAAATCAAACTTAACCCATATTTTTCATAGTTTAAATAAAAGAGCACTATACCTCAAACTTTGTATCTATCCCGAAGGATAAACACAAGACTTGAGGATGAGGCTCGACCAAATAAACTAAGAATTAAATATGAAGAATTAATTCTGCGAAAGAATTTTATTTGCCGATAAATTCCCCTATTTAATATGAAGAATTAAATAGGGTTTATATTAAGCTGGGTTCAGATGAGCTTCCTATAAGGGTAAGCCCCTATTAAGCCCCTATAGTTAATTTATAGTTAATTACATCCTAAATGACCGAAGTCATCTAAGAAAACTCTTGATAAAAAATCAGGAAATATTATCTTTGAGGATTTCGAAAGGAAAAGACTTTTCAACGAGATCAAACAAAGAGGTGTGAAATGGGAATGGTTCAAATTTGGAACATTTATTGTAGAATCTAAAGGAGGAAGAACTAGGAGATGTCATAGATTCGGGGGAGAACCTCAGTGACTTCCCAAGCTATCCTAATGTTTGTCTTTAGTTTTGAAGAGAAATATTTAAGTGTTTCATCCTGCCAATTTTATTTGTTAGGGCTTACATTCGTGCTAAATGATTACACAAATAGCCTGAAAGATGTGAGGATTTAGGTTGTGAAGGACGAAAATCTTGAAATCCTAAGACGAGTTAGGGCTTATATTGTACAACAGATCTATACAAAAGCCTAAATATAAGGTGAGGATTTATGTTGCATAAGTAGACCACCTCGAAATCCTTTAGCTTGATTGTTTAATTATAAGGAAGGAAATTGGTTTAGCTGGGAAGACAGTTTTTGCTGTTGAAGATGACTGTGTTGCCCACCATGCTAGCCCCAAGCTCCTTCCCGTTATGAGTTTAAGTTTTCTAAGGTGTTAAGTTATGATGTCAAATCAGATGGTCTTATGGTTATAGTTCCTTAAAAATTTATGGGGCATGTTAAAGTTGATTAGAGTGACACCAGTTAGGATCCTATGGTTCCCTCGTTCCGGTACCACTATTTTATATTGGATTTACTAAGTCCAAATGAATTTACTAAACTCATCTTAATGAGTTCCATAATTTCATTTAAACCGTGTGAAGCCTTGTTAGCAACCGTAGGTTACCTCCTCCGAGGGATTCCGATCCAATAGAGACATCTTAATTTAGTTGCAATTGTAGTTTTGTGTGATGTTTGTGATTAAATTTTGAGTTGTTTTATATTTTGAATGTTGTGGTATCTTTTTTTATTTTATTTTTAATTTTGGTTTTGGTTTTGTGGCTAACCTAGCAGTTTTGGGTTTTCTTCCGGGTTTGGCTTTCATGCAGGATTGCATTGTTGTTTTAGCATGCAAGTTTGTGTTCTATTCATACATGCACGTAAGCAAGCACAATGTGGTAACCTTAATAAAAGACAATGTTGTAAACTATAAAAGCGTGCCTGGCGAGTCTTCTTGTTCCACCACCTGAAACTCAAAATGCATGTTAGAGCATTTTATGTAAAGCGAAAAAGTAAGGTTTTAGTGATCTACCTAAACCTAGGTCATATCTTAGTGGGTCCCTATTGGTTTGATTAAGGATGATTTTTGTTAAGAAAAACATATTAACTTTAGTAGACTTCTGAGGTATCCAACAATTCTAGAGGAAGAAGCAGGTTCATGCTTCCCTCTCATTACCTGGTGAAAAGCCTTGAGCTCATTTAAACTTATTATGTTGCTTAATAACCCATCCTGTAAATACCTTTAATGCTCAATAAACACGTGCACATTGATGTTTCAATTATCCTTAAGAGTAAGGTAATTATCATTTGCCATTTAATTTGGAAGTTATGTGGGTGAAGATCCTTAAAGGGGGGCAAGTTAGCGATATTGAAACACTTAGCCGATTTGAGTTCTAATTTGATCTTAGGGTGTTCAAAGGTGTTTACTTTATATTCTTTCTTCTAATTCTTATTTAATCAAATTTGATTTTAGCTTAAGTCACCACTAAGCCTTTTAGACCTAGGTAGATGTCTTGGTTATTTTGAAAGAAGTTGAACTTTTAAGTGATAATAATTATTCATTTTCATAAAACTTAAATGTTATTTGAACATCAAGTAGGGGTATTAAATTTATGAGTTATCAAATTCCAAAGTCTTACCCCTAAGTCTAAGATTATTTAATTTAATAGACTTCCAAATTTTAATAATTTAAGGAATTATAAATTTATCCTCAATCATCCAAATAAGTTAGTTAAAATCAGAGGTTACCCTTTTCCCTCCTTGAATTAAGCCTAAATTTTAATTAAGGCTAAATTTCCAAAATTACATTTTTGTCCTTAAGGCCTTATTATTTCATAATTTGTCAAATTCAATCCAAATGACTTTGAAATTTTTATCCCACCTCGCAAACAGACCAATTAAGGCATCAAAGGAGAAAATGTAATTTTTCAAAGTTTAATTTAATTTACATGTTTACTTTAATGAAAAAAAAAGATTTTTCAAAGAAAATTTCATAACTTGACCAAGGCAAACAGACCAATTAAGGCATCAAAGGAGAAAATGTAATTTTTCAAAGTTTAATTTAATTTACATGTTTACTTTAATGAAAAAAAAAGATTTTTCAAAGAAAATTTCATAACTTGACCAAGGCAAAGCCTAATCCCTTGAAATTTTTACTGGAGGTAGACTTATATTGGGGCAAAATTTTAAGAATTATTTTAGGTTTTGGAGTATTTATCAACTAAAAAATATTTTGAATATGGAAAATTAAGTATTATATTTTTATTAAATATTTCTAAGGTCAAGGAAACCTGAAAAAAAAAATCAGATTTTTCTGATTTTTCTTTTAATTGTAAGAATTTTTTTAGTGAAATCCATTTTTAGCCTATAAAAATTATTTTAAGCTTCAAAATTTAATATGTTCACTTAGAAAATTAGAAAAAAAATATTCCAATTGGTTTTATGTGCTTAGGAAACAATTTAGAACATTTCCATTAATTTTATTATTTTTGTGATTTTTATCATTTTTTAATTATTTAAATATTGAAAATGGGCTTGAAAATGGGCTTGAAAATGGAATTTTTATTTTAATTTCAAATTTATTTTTGAAAAATTCCTCTAATCACAGAGAACTCCCAAAACCAATTTTTATAATATTTTGAGTTATTTTTTAATTGTTAAAAATCATCTTTAGTACTAAAAAGTCATTTAACTTGAAAAATCAATTTGAGTTATTAAATGAGCTCCAAATGTTTTGAAACTTTTATGGGGAGTTCTCTGAACTTCAAACCATAGTGGAGATTAAGAAATTAAGTCACTTATATGTTTGTGTTTCCTATAATTAATTTTCTTTGGTTTTTAGGGTTATTGGAAATTAAGTGCATTCTTAATGACTTAAGCCATGAAACATTTTCCAAAGGGTTCTCTGGTCATGTAAGACCTTCCAAACTTTTCTTAGAATTTTTTAAGTAGCATGCTAATTATTACAATTAATTTATGCAAATAATAGACATATACTTACAAAATATGGATCTCTGTCTAGAGATATCCTTTGACTTTGGAAAAATTAGAGGATGTTCGCTAGACAGAGGCAACAACATGTCAAAATTTCAAGTCATGATGAAATGTCTACATGCACGGAAAATTAAAATACTCAAAATAGTGTTTAATTAATTAAAAATAAAATATGCATCGGATAAATTTCAAACCATTTCCACATTATTCTCCTCTGTTCACTGAGCAAGAGGGTTTATTTTGTTTTTGTGATTTTCCTACACCAAGATACTAATTTTTGAAGTTAGGGCTATTTATTTAAATCAAAAAAATACCCTATTTATCTATTTAAACGCGCGGTGCTGAGTAGATCCTAGGAGACTCCGGAGCTCAACGTGGCATCCTCTGGTTCGACATTGTCATCCACATTCATGCTGACTCGACCCGCGTTTCATGTAAGAAGACGCTGTCTGGCTAGATCTCGTCCTTTGATGAGATAAACGCGCGATCGGGCGGCTCCCCATCATCGTCCCCAATTCCTTAGCCCGAGAACCATCCATTTTCAAAGCTTAAGATCTCACTGATTTCTTAACCAAATTAAGTGTGGTTTGTTTCTAAATGCTCGTCTAGGTGTGAAAAATACATCCATACGATAATCATGCAATTAAATTAGCACTAATCAAATGAAGGATTAAAACAAGCTTGGTAGGAGGGGGAGTTCAATACCTTTGTTCTGAGAAGGGAAGCTTCAATCAGAGGTGCTCGACACATTCATGGAGGTCTAGGGAGGCTAGGGATTGAACCTTTTATTTTGGTGAAGGGTCTAGGTATGTATTCAACAAAGCTTAATTTCAGGTGTTGTTCTAGAGCTATGCTAGGGGCTCTGTATGAGGTGAATTTAATGGGGCTTCTTCTTCTTTCATTGTGGTGATGGTGTGGGTGAGTTTAATTTGATTTTGGTGGAGTGTAGAAGTGTGGAGGGTTTTGTCCTATCTCTAGTAAGGTTTTAAGCTCAAAATTTAAACTCTGACAAGGGGATTTAGGGCAATGTGGTGGTTAGGTTGCACTGTAGAGGTCTCGAGGAAGCTCAGGGAGTAATTTCAGAGGGTATCCTTAAGAAATTTTCAGCACCCCTCCCATTGGCTATGGATGTGAGCTTTTATAAAAAGTGGCCTATGGTGGCTCTGTGGGTCAATTGAATGGTGCAAAGTGCTACCTATGTGGAGGGCAAAGAGGCTCTAAACTTAAAAATGGACGAGGATTTCTTTTGCCGGCAAGGACAGGGGAGCTGGTCAAGGGGTCAGGTGAGCCAGGGGAATCTGTCACATCAATTAAATGGGTTGGTGTTTAGTTTTGGCAAAAGAAATCCTAGGCTTAAGCAAATTTAGAATCAAATCCCTTGATTTGTGGATCCCTTGGTCAATGGCTCATTTTGGTGGTTCCATGGGGTTTAGTTTGGTCAATAAGGTGTAAAATTTGGTTGTGGTGGGGCTTGGGTTGGGTATATTTGTTTGTGGCTAAGCCAATTTTGGTGCATGGGTTCAATTTGGGTCAAATTATCTTAAAGTTGGGTTTGGGTTAGGCTAGCTATGATATTTAGCCCAATTAATTGATCAATTTGGTGTGGGTGATTGTCATGAAGGGTTTAGAAAAGATTTGGATTGATTTTGAATTGATTTGGGCTTCCAATTTGAGGGATTTTGGAATTTTGATCAATTTTGAGTCCAAATGAAATATTGAGAATGGTCAATAAGAATGTCATGAAGAGTTTTCAATTTGTATTAGGTGCCAATTTTGGGGCTAAGGCATTCAATTTCATGGAATTTGGGGACATAGCCAATTTAGGGCAAATTTGGGGATTTTTGGATTTATGTTAAAATTAAATGAAATTGAGACTTCACTAAGGCCAATTGAAGGTCAAGTTTGATGTTTAGGAATGTTATAAAGAGTTTTCAACATAAATTGTGACAAATTCAGTAGGCTGTAGGTTCAATTTGGTGGATCAAGTCATGTGGCCAAAATTGGGGGTTGGCTTTAGATCAAAATTGGGCTCAAAGCATGGGCAAATTAAGCTTGGATTTGGTTTAGATTGCTTATATGAATGGTGAATTTGAGTTTAGAATTGAAATTTTGGGAAATTGGGACCAACTTGATGGACATTTGAGGTTAATTTGGGGAATGTGAGCCTTTAAAGGTAATTTGGGGGTTTTTGCTCAAAATGGTCAAATTGGTCAAATTGGGTCATGTGGTAGTTGAGAGTAACAAAATTGCTAATATTTGAAATGTTTTGGGAATTTCTGAAATTTTGGGCTAAGGAGGGGCATTTTGCTAATTTTGTAATATTTTGGGTCATTTTGGGTAATTTGGATGTTTTCAAAAGGTTTAAAATGATTTTTGAACAAATTTGGGTATTTTGGGTACATTTGGGAATTTTGGCCAAATTTACGGTTTCAAGGGTACTTAGGTAATTTGGGGTAATTTAGGAGCAAGAAGGCCAAGTTGGGTATTTTTTATAGAATTTGGGTGCTAGCCACCATAAATGAGCTATGGACCAACAGAAACCCCATTTGGGTCCTCTATTTACTGGTCTTAGCTAAACCCTAGCCTAGAGTCAGAGGGTTAGGGGACTATCTACATGAGTCTCCCAGAAGATTAAGGGATCAAATTTGAGGAACTTTGGGTTTGTATTTGTGAGCGATTGTGAGTGAGGTGAGTGTAGTGAGTGCCTTAGCTCTAGACCAACACCTAGAGTCAACCCTAAGTGCAAGCAATTTTATGGGAACTCACCTTGAGCTCTCGTATAATGACCCCACCCATTAAGTGCTAGAGGTTAGGACCACTTTGTGAAACTTCAAGTTGAGTAAAGAGGAGTTTGAAATTTCTAATGGTGAGGGTTCCTTTTCTAGTTTTCTAGGAATAGTCAACAAGAAAGTCCTATGGCTAGACACTAGGCTACTAAAGAGGAAGAACTAGACATCAACCAAAAGTGAGGTCAACAATGCAGTTAGTATATTGCACTTTTTTTTGAGTTGTTGGCCTACACTCAATCTGTAACATTTATTGGAGCAGATTAATGAAGTTTCTTTCAGAAATTTTTTTGTTTGTTCAATTACCTTTCTGGTGCGATGGATAAAAGCCATGAACCATACGTTAGTTTGAGATCACAATGAAAAAAGAACAAAACAACAAAAAAAAACTTAACGATAATAAAACTTAAATAAAAATAATAAACAACATAACAACTCTATTTTGAAAAAATCAACCAACTAAAATTAAATTTTGAAAACATATTTTGATAACTAACTATGATAAAAAAAACTAGAAAAGAAAACAAATCTGTTGAGTCAATTCTCTCGATTTCAAAGTCTCTTACTCTTTGTTTGCATAGCGCGACTATCCTTGTCTACATTAACTCTTCACATCCTTGTAAAATTTCACATTCTACACAAAACCTCATAAAATTTTGCAAATATTTCTCAGCAATGTCAACCTTTTTCACATGACACACATCTATGGGTTCAACACCACAAACTCTTTGTAAATTTCAATTTTCATTTTTTGGAATAAGTCTTAACTTTTGATTCCCTCTTTTTGAGCTTGGTCTCTTACTTCTGATCCTATTTTTGAGATTTGATCCTTAAAATTTAGTTCTCATTTTTGGAATCAGTCCTTAACTTCTGATTCCCTCCTTTCAAGGTCGGTCCTTAACTTCCGAATCTCTTTTTGAGATTGATCCTTAACTTTCAATTCTCATTTTTAGAATCTGTCCTTAACTTCTAATTCCCTCCTTTCGAGGTTGGTCCCATAACTTCCAGCTCTCTTTTTGAGATTGATCCTTAACTTTCAATTCTCATTTTTGGAACCAGTCCTTAACTTCTAATTCCTTCCTTTCGAGATCGGTCCCTAATCCCGAAACTGCTTATATGCAACAGTATAACAACAAATCTGATTATATTTTTCAGTTATATTTCCTTATTTCACAACAAAACCAAAAACTTGATTTTGAATAAAAATAAGAATTTAACTTTTAATTTATATATATTGGGATACTTTGCAAGTATACGTATCGTTATCAAGTAATATAGGACATTTTGTTTAAAACCTGAATATCAAACCCACAAAAAAGATATGTAATATGCACTTTTTTGAAAACTTTTTATTTTTAAAAATACAATTATTTAAACTAAAGACATTTTTGCAGAAAAGAAATTCAGTAAAGAAATTTTAAATATTTTTGGTAATTTTAATATTCTGACAAAAAACTGAACAAACTTAAAAAGATAACTTAAGTTATTGTAGAAGAAATGCACTAAATATGAAAATATCTTTCTCCTTATCATGAATCAGTAATAAGTATAGGAAGTATGCATATTGTGTTGTGGCAAATAAGAGCAATAATATTCTTTACCCTTACTAGAGATGCTATTAAGAACATTGGCTAATTTAACGTTTGAATAGTTTTGAAGACCGACTATGCAGGGAAGATACTAGCTCTCACACTAGAGTTCCCTTGATTCCCTCCAGCTGGGGGCTAAAATCTTGTATCAGAACCTAAAATAATAAACCAAGTTGGGGGCTTTAACCCGTCACTTTCAAGTCCTTCAACTCTACACCTTCGATGAATATTTTTCGATTTATTTGCACTCAATCATATGAACTACATTCTAATTCATACAACCTCATGTGATTCTTTCCAATTATTCATTGAGACAATACCAACTCGATTCTTACATGTTCTCACAACAAATTTTAACATCTGGATTGGCCAAATCAAGAAGTAAATGAAGTACATGGATTTAAATCATACTTCTTCCAACATTAAAGATCATCACTCTCCACAACTTCCATCCAACACTTAATTACTTAGCATTTTAAGAAGAAAGATAAAGAAAACTACTCAGAATCCATGGAGAAAACAAAACCACACTTTAGTTTAAACGTAGAAATCATTGTAAACAAACAAAAAGTCTTAATTAAACCAAATGTAGTCTAAAAAAAGATAAAAACTTATCTCAAGTCCTCCACCAAACTCTTGAAGTTCCTTTGAATCTTTTCTCTTTTACAACACTCTCAATATAAAACTAAAATAAAAAGGATAAATAAATATGTGGTGCCTGAAAATCTCTCTAACTAACTCCCCAATTTTAGAACTTTCAAAACTTTCACAGTACTTTCAGGACCCCTTTCAAAGTCTCAATATTCCTTCTACCATAATTCTCCTAAAGGTGCCTTGGTATCTCTTCAAAATGTGTCTTGATTCGATGTAATTCCCCAAGAGATGCATCCTTTCACAATAATTTTCGTCCATGGTGGTTTTATCCACCTAGTAAGCCAATAAGTACCTCAAAAACCCCTTCAAAATTTACAAGAACCGAATTTACTCATCCAATAACAGTCACTGGCGCTTAAGCGCGGGGCCTCGGACGCTTAGGAGCGGCCTTTTTTGTTTAACCAGCGTGTAAGCGCTGGATCTGGCGCTTATGCGCCAAAACACTTTCGCACATTTTTCACCTCTTTGCTCCAAAATTATTTGCTCCAAAATTGATCCTTTTTCACTCTAAGCATTTTTCACCTTTTTACATGTACCTGAAAGAAAAACATAAAATTACCTTCCATTAAAGCGCAATATCTCAAAAATAGGTATAAAAATGTGTTTAAAACTATTATATATTTTAGGCGTATGAAAATCCCACAAACATAAAATGTTACTTGTCCTCAAGTGACACTTCATTCTTTAAAAACTAAATATGTATTATATGTATATGAGTTTCTTTAGGAGTTACAAAAATTTTGATTTAGAAATATAGTAGTCTAATTTAGAAAAAAATATTCATTAAATGAGACCAACTTAATGTTTAGGAATTTTTAATGTTAAGAAAGATGAAAATATGAGTTCCTATCTAATTCAAAAATATTGTAAGTCTTCCACACTACAAATTTTTAACTTAATGTTTTTCTTCATTACTCAAAATTCTCATTTCTAAAATCAAATTTTACTTCCTTAATATAACTTCATATACATGATCAATTTTTCTTTTCAAATCAAATTCACTTGTAGTTCATTTGAGAACAAATAAAATTAAAGTTTTGAAAATATTTTTCATTTCCCCCAAACTTAAATTTTTAACAAATTAAACAATTTAGCATCAAATATATTTAAGCAAGAATGAAAATAAAAATAATTGCTGACAGGAATTTTTATACCCTAATGATACAAGTATAAAACTAAAAATAGGAGTAAAATTAATTTTGATCAAATTTTCTAAAATTTTCATTTCAATTTAACATGTAGAGATTCAGTAGACTTCTAAACAGTGGGTATAAACATAAAAACAAACTCACAAACATGATAAAAGAAAAATACAAGTAGAAGTTTCTGAAATTTATTATTTAAGAAATAAGTTAGCAAGATTTTCATCTTTTCAAAAGACATAATTAAGTTTAAGTTCTAAACTAACTAAATCACAAAACTCACAAGAGTTACTAGCCTAGAAATTTAAAACAAACTACTAACTAACACAAACATCACAATAACAATAAAAAACAAAAGTCGAAAACACAATACATAGTACATATCATCACAAAGATGAAAATGTAGCACTACCAAACCACATAGTCCACAACATAAAATCAAACAACAAATCACAAATCTCAAGTCCAAAGCACATAGTCTATTACATATTACAAACATAAAAATCTCCCAATTCTACTCATCATCTTCTGAATCACTGCTATACCACTTTTTTCCAGGCTCATAATCAGGATATCGAGGATATGGAGGAAATTGCACTCCTGGGTCACCCTTAGTTAGGTTCTCCAGAGATGAGTGAAATTTCTCTTCATAATCACTCTTTCTCCTACTATACCTATCAGTATGCTATGCAAAATGCTCTAAATTCTGAACTTTATCAGTGATAAAATTAATATGACCATCATTCTCAACAATAATTGATCTTGGGTCTAAGTAGACTCACCTCTAGATGTAGAAGCACATGAGGTAGATGGTCTAGATGTAGAAGCAGCAGACGTCTTCATTCCATAACTCCTAGAAAATCCTCCTCTCCAGCCAAAAGTAGAATGCTTAGAATAAGTCTTCACATTCACCTTAGTTATGGGCTTTAGAGGTAACGACACTTCCTACCAGCTATCACATTTAACTCCAGCCTACTCACACAAAGAAAAGATCAAGGAAACAAATCTCAGACCTACAGTAGTAATGGCAGTGGCAGAACTGATGATAGTCTTACAAATGAAAGCTCTTATGTTGATGAGCTTTCCTTCCTAGATACAATAATTTAATGTCGCTCTCTCTCTGGTCACTTCACTGAGATGATTTGTTCGTAGCAGACGAGCAGAAATAAAATGGTGCTAGGCCTTTGAAGGTGCACACAACTTTGAAGTTGAAAAGTTGACTCTCCTCTCATTAGTGATCTTCCACAGGCTTCTTCCGACAATCAAGTAAGAAATAATCTCATCTAACTCCGCTTTAGTTGGACTATAATTTGCATAAAAACATAACGTATTAGGTGGCAGATAATAAAACAAGTTGATCACCTCTGGTGAAAAAGGTACCAACTTTTCTCGTACCATGACTCTATCATCTTTAGCCTCGAGAAGGTGTTCAGCCTTAGAGAGGTTTGCATAGAACTCCTAACAACAGAAATAACCGCCACAGTAGAGAAACAACAGAATCGTTTCAACTATCGGCGAACGATTAACTCCACTACGTCTCCACCTGGATTTTTAAAACACAACTCCAGAATCAGTTTCCGTGATTACAACGCATCACTGTACCGATCTTGAGCCTTTGAACTAACAAATTTACTCGAATCGAAAGGGCTCTTTCTTTTGCTCCTCTTTATTCTTGGTACCAATCTACAAATTTTATAAATTCCACAACTAACTTCAAAAATCAAGTCAAATTTACTAAACTAAATTTCCAAAGTATAAACTACACTTCCCAAGCGATTTTCCTAGATTTTTTTCTCATTTATCATCATGAATAATAAATTTTCTAATTTCTCCAAATGTGCTCAAAATACAAAGCGAAAATCCAAATTTTTTGCGTAG
>NW_018235278.1:36120-39485 GCF_001263595.1 Phalaenopsis equestris
CTTCACTTTAGATGTGCCCTAGCCCTTAAAAATGTAGAACTTGAGAGTTTGAAGGTGACGGTGACATTAAAAATGGTGATTTTTCAGGCTGAAATTTCACTTTTAACCGTTCGCGAACCGGTTTTCATGAACCGGCTCTTAAGCGCCGGTAAATGGCGCTTAGGCGCCAGTGCACGATTTTCAAAATTGCTTAAGCGCGAGTTGGGCGTATAGGCTTTAGTGCACGATTTTTAAAATTTTCAAATTAAAGTAAAATGCACTATTTTCCTAAGTAAACCACCCCTAAATGGTCTCATACTGCAATTTGAAGCTAAAAATAATAAAAATTTTCACACAAAAAAGCTTATATTAATTCACAAACAAGTACAAATACCTTTAAACACTTAATTCTCTCTCCAAATAGTCTTGGATGAGAAAATTTTCCTAATTACAAATACACAACAATCATTTCACAATTAAACACATATAAGAAGTCATAAATACTAAAAATAAGACTTAAACACTAAATCATTTGAAAATAACCACTTCTAACACAGAAATTCTAACACTAAACTTAATTCCACTCTTCATTCAAAAGAATAAATTTCTGTCTTTCATTAGTCTCTCCAGGCATATAGAGTTGATAAAACAGACGGTGGTGATGAGCTCTAATACTATCTTCTTCAATCCACTTCTGCTTTATGAACATCGCCTTTTTTGCTTCCTCTATATAATTTGTGTGGCTAAATTGCATCTTCAATTGCCATCCAATATGCTCTAGATGTGCATGCAACTCAAGTACCTTGGTCTCCAATAAAGGCATAGTATTCTTAATTTTGTTGATCTTCTCTAATATCACTTTAATACTAATGACTAAGAAACTGTTATACATCTCTTGTGCACTTTGACTAATAAACCTCTTCCTCATGGTTTCTTCCTTTGTCTTCAAATCCATCTCCCATGAAGACATTTTCTCTAAATCTCACTTTCCCTTAGACTTTTAGGGCAATAAATTATCTGGGGTGAAATTCCTTCACAAAGGCCTAAATCCTTCCAATAACTCTTAGACAAATTTAGAAATTACCTTGGCACATTTTTACAAACTCATTGACGGTTAAACCTTCTATAATATTAATTTTGCACATGTGTTTAAACTAGCGTGCTTAAGCGCCAGTGCACATTTTTACACTAGTTAACTTAACATATAAATTCTCATTCTAACATGTCTTGGTCACTAAATAAAGTCTTAAAATCATTACTAAAACATAACAGTTTCAAAAATACTACCCCAATTTTCTTAATCACACACAAAACAACAATCAAAATAAAAACATACTAAAAACTTAGGGTTACCTCCCACAAAGCGCTTGGTTTTACGTCGTAAGCCCGACGTAACCAGTGCTTATTCTAGTTGACCCAACATTATTCCATCATTAAGTTTATGTCAATCTTCTATAAAATAATGTTTCAGTTTATGTCTATTAACTTTAAATATTTTCTCAGACTTAGGATCTTTAATATCCACACCTCCATAAGGATAAACTTTTATCACAACAAATGGGCTCATCCACCTGGATTTAAGTTTGCCTAGAAATAATCTTAACCTTGCATTATATAGCAAAACTTGTTGCCCTTGCTGAAAATTTTTAGTAAGAATCCTTCGATCATGCCACATCTTCAACTTTTCTTTATAAATCTTGGCATTCTTATAAGATTCACACTTTATATTTTCAAGCTCATTTAATTGCAATAATCTTTTCTCACCAACATCTTTCAAATTAGAATTGAACTCTTTAATCACCCAATATGTTTTATGCTCAAGTTCAACTGGTAAGCGACAAGCTTTCCCAAATATTATCCTATATCGGGACATTCCTAAAGGAGTTCTATATGCAGTCATATAAGCCCACAAAACATAGTCAAGTTTGACTGACCAATCCATTTTTGTTGGATTCTCAGATTTTTTCATAATTCTTTTAATTTCCTGATTGGATAATTCCACCAAACCACTTGCCTGAGGATGATAAGCAGTAGCAATCCTATGATTTATATGATATTTCCTTAATAACTTGTCCATTATGGTATTTCTGAAATGACTTCCCCATCAGTAATGATAACTCTCGGCATCCCAAATCTACAAAATATGTTCATTTTCAAAAATTTTGAAAATTTTGCAGCACTTTGAGCATCACATCAAGGTAAAGCAAGAGCTTCTATCCATTTGGATACATATTCCACTACTAATAGAATATATAAATTTCTGAAAGATGGTATAAATGGTCCGATGAAATCTAATCCCCAAACATCAAATATTTCAACTTCTAGCATAAATTTGAAGGGCATCTCATGTCTTCTGGAAATATTGCGTACTCGTTGACATCTATCACAAGTTTTGATGTGAGCATTAACATCTCTAAAAGTTGTAGGCCAAAAGAATCTAGATTGTAAAATTTTGTATGTTGTTTTATCAACACCAAAATGTCCCCCAAAATCAGAATTATGACATTTTTGGATAATTTCATAAGTTTCTTCTAGTGGTACACATCTTCAAATAATTAGAACCTTTGTTTATATAAAAATGGGTCATCCCAAAAATAAGTCTTAGCTTCAAAAATAAATTTCCTCTTTTGTTGGTATGTCATTCCATAAGGTATAATATCGCTAACAATAAAGTTTACAATGTCAACATACCACAGAACACGCCACTCATTAATAGTGAACAATTTTTCAACTGGAAATTATTCATTAATTTCTTTTTCTAAACAGAGTGTTTTTCTATCTCATGCTTGGCTAAATGATCAGTAATTTGATTTTCAGTCCCCTTTCGATCTACTATTTCAAAATCAAATTCTTGCAAAAGAAGAATCCATCGTATAAGTCTAGGTTTAACATCCTTCTTTTTCATTAAGTACTTAATAGAAGAATGATCTGTATGTACTACACAATGAGTTCCAATTAAATATGATCTAAGTTTAACAAAAGTATATACTATTGTTAAAAACTCTTTTTCAGTTATTGTATAATTGACTTGAGTTTCATTAAGAGTTTTATTAGCATAGTAAATAACTTTGAAAATTTTATCATATATTTATCTTAAAACAGCATCCTAAAAAAGCTCTTATAGCATAATCATTAGCATCACAAATCAATTCAAAAGGTTTTCCCCAATTTGGTGAAACTATAATTGGTGCAGTGATTAATTTTTCTCTTAATAAATTAAAAGCTTTTAGGTATTCCTCATCAAAAATGAAAATTGCATCTTTCTCCAGTAAATTGCACCAAGGTTTAGCAATCTTTGAAAAGTCTTTAATATATCGCCTGTAGAATCTAGCATATCCTAAAAAACTCCTAATTTCCCTTACATTTGTTGGATAAGGTAAATTAGC
>NW_018235278.1:39624-56606 GCF_001263595.1 Phalaenopsis equestris
ATACTTCAATCCCTTTTTCAATTAAATCACAAAAAATTGCCATCATACATCTTTGAAATGTAGCAGGGGCATTACATAAACCAAAGGGCATCCTTCTAAAAGCAAAAGTACCATAAGGACTGGTAAAAGTTATTTTCTCTTGATCCTAAGGAGATATTTGTATTTGATGATATCCAGTATATCCATCTAGAAAATAAAAGTATTTATGCCCAACTAGTCTATCCAACATTTGATCTAGAAAGGGTAATAGAAAATGGTCTTTCGTAGTGGCAAGATTTAATTTTCTATAATCAATGCATATTCACCACCCTGTAACTTGTCTTGCATGTACAATTGATTATGTTCATTCACATTTACAGTTACTCCTCCTTTCTTAGGAACACAGTGAATTGGACTAACCCATGCACTATCTGAAATACGGTAGATAATTCCAGCATTTAACCACTTTAAAATTTCTTTCTTAACAACTTCTTTCATAACAGGATTCAATCTCCTCTTCTTTGAGGATCCGCTTTAGGTTCATACTGTTCCTCATATGAATTCTTTGCATACAAATTGAAGGACTATTTCCTTTAATATCTGCTAAAGTCTATCCAAAAGCCTTTTTATACATTTTCAACATCTCTATCAACTTTTGTTCCTAAATTTTAGTTAACTCAGAAGTTTATTAGTTTTGAGTAAATTATAACTTGTAAAGTAGAGGAATCTCCTAAAAAGGCATATTTTAAATGTTCAGGAAGTAACTTCAACTCAAGTTCTGGAGGTTTTTCAATTGATGGACAAAATGATTTATCTTTGTCTATCGTGTCCAAAATTTCAAAACCTTCTCGAACAAAGTTTTAATCTTCCTTAAAAAGTTCTTCACATTGATCTAATTCCTCTTCTTGGTAGTGTTTCAAATCTTTTTGTTCAGATTTTTCTTCATAAGTTGTTTTGAAATGACTTTCACTTAGATATCTTATAACACCCATCCTATAACATTAATCATTTGTACCTTTTGCAGGATTTTCATTGATCTTGAAATATTGAAAGTAACAGTTTGATCATTGACGCGCATTATTAATTTCCCTTTCTACACATCCATCATTGCTCTTCTTGTAGCTAAGAAAGGTCTCCCCAAAATGATAGGTATCTCTTTATCTTCCTCCATATCTAGCACAATTAAATCAACATATCTAGCACAATAAAAACAACAGAAAAGATAAACTAATCCACTTTCATTTGGACATCTTCTATAACTCCTTTAAGGTTCTTTATCAAACCATCTGCTTACTGCAGAGTTACAGTAGTAGGGGTTATTTTTATTAATTTTAATCTCTTAAATATTGATAATGACATAAGGTTAATGCTTGCACCTAAATCACATAAAGCTTTCCCATAAATCTATCTCCTATGGCATATGGAATTGTAAAGCTACCAGGATCTTTAAGCTTTTCAGGAAGCTTTTTTTGAATTATAGCACTGCACTCCTCACTAAGTAAAACAGTCTCATTATCTTCAAACTTCATTTTCCTGTTGAGAATATCCTTCATAAACTTTATATAGCTTGACATTTGTTCTAAGGCTTGAACAAATGGAATATTAACTGTAAGCTTCTTAAATATTTCTAAAAATTTAAAAAATTGCTTATCCAACTTCTGTTTACGAAGTTTCTGAGGAAATAGAGGTGGTGGTTTTTCAAAATCAATTTTTAGTGGAGAAATTGGTCTTTCAGAATATTTTGGAGCACCCTCTTTTGATTCTTCAATTTCTTCTCTCTCAACTTCAATTTCTTCTTTCGCTTCTAAGTTGAACGGCTTTTCTTGTTCTTTATTCTGGTCTTTTTGATTTGATTCAGTATTATTACGAAGTATTCCTTGGGATCTATTACTTAATGTGTTTGCTATTTGCCCAAGTTGATTATCGATATTTCTAATTGTAGCTTCTTGACTTTGTAATTGTTTTCCCATTTGTAAGACCACTTCTTCTATAGACAACTTCTTCTCCTTAAATTGTGTTTACTATTAAAATCTGGAGGATAAGTAGATCTATAATTATTATTCCCTTGATTGTTAAAGTTTCTCAATGAGTTTATTTGGTTGTTCCCCCATTTGATTTTTACCATTTAGCCTAATGAAATCTCTTCAATCATGGAAGTTGGTTGAAAAAAATTCATTCCAAATTAGTCTGATTTCCTTGAAATTGCAACAACTTCATTGACTAACATAGTAAATGCATCACTCTCAGAAGTCCATGTTCTCTTCAATCATGGAAATGGTTGAGAAAAATTCATTCTAAATCTAATATTCTAAACTTCGTTGAAATTGTAGCAACTTGATTTGCTAATATAGTAAATGCATCAGATTCATGAATATTGGCTACTTTTTTAGAATTCACCCTCTCAGAAGGCCACTGAAAGTTATTGGTAGCCATTTCTTCAATTAAAGCATAAGCTTGATCAAATGGTTTTGACATCAATGAACCACCAACAGCGGCATCGATAATTGATCTAAGAGATCCAACTAATCGATTATAAAAGTTTGAATTATTAACCAATCTGGTATAGCATGGTGTGGAAACTTCCTTAAGAGTTCTGTAAATCTTTCCCATGCTTCATAAAACGATTCCCCTTCAAACAGATTAAAAGATGTAATATCATTTCTAAGCTTCACACTTTTTGATGGTGGACAATATTTAGTAAGGAATTATTATGCTAAATCACCCAAAGTTCTGATAGATCTAGGTGCTAAAAAATTGAACCACATCTTAGCTTTATCCCTTAATGATAAAGGAAATAACCTAAGTCTTATGACATCATCTGATACACAATCGTACTTTAATGTAGCGCACAATTCTAGAAAATTGGCAAGATTTACATTTGGATCTTTAGTTGGTGATCTCCCAAACCGATTATTTGATACCATTTAGATAATAGCAGGTTTAAGCTCAAAAGAATTAGCCACTACAGTAGGTTTTTGAATACTACAATGAAGTTCATCTAAAGTAGGGTTTGCATAATCTCTTAAAGGTCTAAACTCTTGACGAATTTCAGTATTTTGATCATTTTGGTACGCATTTTTGTAATTTTTTTAGATTTTTCACGATTTTTAATTTTTTTAGTTTTTTCAATTTTTCTAACAGTTCTCTCTAATGTAGAATCGTAGGGCACTAGTCCTTCAGAACCTAAACTACACATACACTAACATAAAATAAAATAAAACAAAACACACACAAAATAAAATAGAATAACTAAAAGTTTAAATAAGACTTTCTAAAAGTAGAAGTTTGCTTTTAAATCAATAGATTCTTTATAATTTTCACTTCACTTCCCCGGCTACAACGCCAAAAACTTGATCCTAAAACTGCTTATATGCAACATTATAATAATAATTGTGATTATAATTTTCACTTATATTTCCTTATTTTGTAATAAAACCAAAAACTTGATCTTGACAAAAAATAATAATTTAACTTTTAATTTATATATATTGGGATACTACGCAAGTATACGTATCGTTAGCAAGTAATATAGGACTTTTTAATTAGGACCTGAATATTGAACCCACAGGGAAGATATGCAATATGCACTTTTTGGAAAACTTTCTCTTTTTAAAAAGACAATTATTTAAACTAAAGACATTTTTAGAGTAAAGAAAGTTTAAATACTTTTAGTAATTTTAATATTTTGAAAAAAAACAGAACAAACTTAATAAGATAACTTGTGTTTTTGTAGAAGAAAAGCACTAAATATGAAAATATCTTTCCCCTTATCATGAATCAGTAATAAGTATAAGAATTCTGTTGTGGAAGTATGCATATTGTGTTGTGCCAAATAGGAGCAATAATATTCTTTACTCTTACTAGAGATACTATAAAGAACATTGGTTAATTTAAAATTTGAATAGTTCTGAAGACCGGATACGCAGGAAAGATACTAGCTCTCATTCTATAGTTCCATCGATTCCCTCCACCTGGGGGCTAACATCTCATATCAGAACCTGAAATGATAAACCAAGTTGGGGGCTTTAACCTTTCAGTTTAAAGTCCTCTAACTCTACACACTTCAATGAATATTTCCTAATTTATTAGCACTCAATCATATGAACTGCATTCTCATTCATACAACCTCATGTGATTCTTTCCAATTGTTGACTAAGACAATACCAGCCTGGTTCTTACATGTCTCACAGTAAATTTTAACATATGGATTAGCTAAATCAAAAAGTAAATGAAGTACATGAATTTAAATCATCACAACTTCTTCCAACAATAAAGATCAATACTGTCCAAAACTTCCATCCAACACTTAATTACTTATCATTTTAAGAAGAAAGATAAAGAAAACTACTCAAAAATCATGGAGAAAACAAAACCACACTTTGTTTAAAAGTAGAAATCATTGTTAAACCAACAACAAGTTTCAATTAAAACCAAAAGTAGTCTAAAACAAAAGATAGAAACTTATCTCAAGTCCTCCACCAAACTCTTAAAGTTTCTTTGAATCTCTTCTCTTTTAAAACACTCTCATTATACAACTACAAAAAATAGGATAAATATGTGGTGTCGGATAATCTCTCCAAGTAACTCCCCAAATTTAGAACTTTGAAAACATTCCCATGAATTTCAGGACCCCTTTCAAAGTCTCAATCTTCCTTCTTTTATAATTCTCCAAAAGGTGCCTTGGTATCTCTTCAAAATGTGTCTTGATTCGATGTATTTCCCTAAGAGATGCATCCTTTCACAATATTTTTTGTCCATGGTGCTTGTAACCACCTATTAAGCCAATAGGTGCCTCAAAAACCTCTTCAAAATTCACAAAAACCAAATTTACTCATCCAATAACTACCACTAGGGCTTAAGCGCGGGGCCTATAGCGCTTAGGCGCAACCTTCTCTGTATAACCGACGCGTAACCGCCAGATCTGGAGCTTAGGCGCCAAAACACTTTTGCACATTTTTCACCTATTTTCTCCAAACTTGATCCTTTTTCACTCCTTTAAGCATTTTCCACCTTATTACCTGTACCTGAAAGAAAAACAAAAAAGTGCCTTTCATTAAAGCGCAATATCTCAAAAATAGGTATAAAAATGTGTCTAAAAATACTATATATTTTAGGCGTATCAGTATCTAACTTCTGGCTCTCTTTTGAGATTGATCCTTAACTTTCAATTCTCATTTTAGAATCGTACTTAACTTTTGATTCCCTCATTTCGAGGTCGGTCCCTAACTTCCGACTCTCTTTTTAGATTGATCCTTAACTTTCAATTCTCATTTTTGAAATTAGTCCTTAACTTCTGATTCCCTGCTTTTGAGATCGGTCCCTAACTTCCGATCCTCTTTTGAGTTAGATCCTTAACTTTCAATTCTCATTTTGGAATCATTCCTTAACTACTGATTCCCTCATTTTGAGATCGATCTCTAACTTCCAATTCTCTCTTTTGATTAATACTTAAATTTCAATTCTCATTTTGGAATCAGTCCTTAACTTATGATGTCCTCTTTTCGAGGTTTGTGCCTAACTTTCGATTCTCTTTTGAGATTGATCCTTAAATTTCCATTGTCATTTTTGGAATCAGTCCTTAACTTTTGATTCCCTCCTTTTGAGGTCGGTCCCTAACTTCCGAACTTTTTGAAATTGATCCTTAACTTTCAATTTTAATTTTGGAATCAGTCCTTAACTTCTGATTCCCTCCTTTTAAGATCTGTCCCTAACTTCTGACTCTCTCTTTTAATTGATACCTAAATTTCAATTCTCATTTTCAAATCAGTCTCTAACTTCTGATTTCCTCTTGTAGAGATCGGTCCCTAACTTCCGATTCTCTTTCTAAGATTGACACCTAAATGGCAACTCCCACCTCGGGGTCAGTACCTAAATTATGATTCCCTCCTTTTAAGTTTGGTCCCTAACTTTCGATTCTATTTGCGAGATTGATACTTAAATTTCAATTTTCTTTTCAGAATTAGCCCGTAACTGCGATTCCCTCCTCTTCAACTTGGTACCTAAATTCAGACTCTCTTTTTTGGAATCGATTCCTAAATTTCAATTCCCACCTCGGGGTCAACCCTTACAAACTGATTCCCATCCTCAACAAATACCTGAAACTTAATAACTCAAATCCACTCTCCAGTCCCCATCAAGGGTTCCTACTTCTTGACTTCGATCAGACATTCACTTGCTAATTCCCTAGTGGAAATAAATAGTACAAACAATTCTATACCTCATTCTATGTTTGTTGACTTACAAGTTTGAGTTGTTTTTGTTGATCTCATTGGTCAACGCCAATACGCGCGGTGTGCTTGCCCATCACACCACATCTATTAGGGGTCCATTTGTTGACCTCACTTTTGGTTGAGGTTTATTTTTCCTCTTTAGTAGCATAAGGTCTAGCCATAGGACTTTCCTATTGACTTTTCCTAGACAAATTAGAAAAGAAACCCTCACCATTAGAAACTCTAAACTCTTTCTTGCTCAACTTGAAGTTCCACATATTGCTCCTAACCTCTAGCACTTAATAGGTGGGGTCAGTGTGGGGGATCTCAAGATTAGTCCCCATAGGACTGTTTGACCTTAGAGTTGACCCTGGGTGTTGGTGCTAAGGCACTCACTTTCACTCACTACACTCACTCTCACTCAAACTCCCTCACAACCCTAAACCCAAATCTTTCTAACTTTCATCCCTTGATCTTTTGGGTGACTCACATAGATGTTCCGCTAAATCCACTAGCCCTGGGCTAGAGTTTAGCTAAGACCAGTAGATAGAGGACCCAAATGGGGTTTCCATTGGTCCATAGCTCGTTTATGGTGGTTAGCTCCACAATTCTACCAAGAATATCCAACTTGGTCTTTTGCCCCAAATTCCCCCAAATTACCTAAACACCCCCAAATCCCAAATTTGGTCAAAATCCCCAAATTAACCCAAAATATCCAAATTTGTTCAAAAATCATTTCAAACCTTTTGAAAACATCCAAATTACCCAAATCACCAAAAAATTGCCAAATTTACCAAAAAGCCCCTCTTTGGCCCAAAATTTCAAAAATTCCAAAAAATCCCAAAAAATTCTCAAAATCTTTCAAATATTCCTAGTTTCATTTTTCTCAACTACCACATGATACAATTTGACAAATTTGATAATTTTGACCAAAACCCCCAAAATTCCTTTAAAGGCCCAATTTCCCCCAATTTCATCCCTAAACTCAAATTCACTACTCATATGACAAATTTAAACCATATCTAAGCTTAATTGGCCCATATTTTGAGCCCAATTTTGATCTAAGTCAAATCCCCAATTTTGGCCCTGTGACTTAATCACAGCAAATTGAACCTCATACCCTACTCAATGTGCCTCAATTTGAATCTGAAACTCTTTATAATATTCTTACACATCAAACTTGACCTTAAGTTAGCCTTGGTGAGGCCTCCATTTCATTTAATTTTAGCCCAAGTCTAAAAATCCCCAAATTTACCCCAAGTTGGCTATGTCTAAAAATTCCACAATATTGACTGCCTTAGCCCCAAAATTATCACCCAATTTATGTTGAAAACTTATAATGATGTTCCTATTGACAATTTTCAACAATCAATTTGGATTTAGCTCAAGCCTAGCCCAATCTAGACCCAAGTCTAACCCAACATTCCCAAAGTCACCAAAATTCAAAATCCTCCAAATTTAAACCCCAATTGAACTTAAAGTCACTTCAATCCTTCACCAAAAATCTTCATTACAATCATCTGCACAATTTTGATCATTTAATTGGGCTCAAAGTCATGGCTAGCCTAACCCAAACCACCCAAACCCAAGCTTTGGTCATTTGGACCCACATTGACCCACATGGGCCCCATGCACAAAAATTAACATAGCCATGCCAAATTGGTCAAGGCAAGACTTCTACAGCCAAATTTTGGACCTTATTGACCAGACTAAACCAAATAGAACCACCCAAATGAACCATTGACCAAAAGTTCCCTAAATCAAGGGATTTGCTTCCAAATTTGCTTAAGATTTAAGGATTTTTCCTAAAACTAAACACCTGCCCAAATAAATTATTGTGACAGATTCCCCTAGTTCACCTGACCTTTTGGCCACTTCCCCTAGCTTTGTCGGCTAGCCTTGGCCCCCACAAAGCCACCCTAAGCCTTTTTTTATAAGAGATTCACTTCCATGGCCTTGGAGGGTGTGTTGAAATTTTCTCAAGGAGACCCCTCTAAATTGTTCCCATAGCCTCTTTGAGACCTCCTCATTGTAACCCAACCACTTCTCTATCCCAATTCCCCTTACTGGAGTTCAATTTTTGAGCTCGTATCCTTGTCAGAGACATGACATTCTCTACCACACCTCCACAGTGCACCAAATTCAAATTGAACTCACCCACACCATCACCATAGTTAAAGAAGAAGAAGCCCCATAAAATCCCTCTCATACAGTCCCTCTATACTTGACTTTAATCAACAAGCAATTTGGCTTTCATCGAATTTGGGTCTAGACCTTTCACCACGACCAGAGGATCAATCCCTAGCCTCCTTGGACCTCGACAAACTTGCTGAGAACCTCTGATTGAAGATTCCCTTCTCAGAGCAAAGGTATTGAACTTCCCTTCTTCCCGAGCCTATTTTGATTCTCGTATGGATGTGTTCGTCTCTTTAATACGAGCATTTTAAATCAAACCCACGGTCATTTGGTTGAGAAATGGAGGAGATCTTAAGGTTTTAGGGTTTGCAGTCATGGGTTCACTCTATTTGGGAACGCTCATGCGGAGTTGGATCGCGCGTGTATCAAATGGAGGGCTCTGATTACGCCGGATGGGAGCATGGTTCATAAAGTGCGGACCGAGTTAGCGGCTATGTGGATGGCAGCATCCAACTAGAGCATGCCACGCGTGTTTACAGAGCTACCATAGGTTGACGTGGCGTCGCGTGTTTAAGTAGAAAATTAGGGATTTAAATAATTCAAAAAATGCTCCCTAACTTTAAAAATTCATATCTTGGTGTAGAAAAATCACAAAAATAAAATAAAAATACCCTAGTGCTCAATGAGCAGAGGAGAACATTATGGAAATAGTTTTAATTTTATTTGATACATATTTTATTTTTAATTAATTAAATACTATTTTGAGTCTTTTAATTCTCCATGCATGTAGACATTTCACCTTAACTTGATTTTTTGGCAAGTTGTTGCCTCTGTCATGGGGAACATTCTCTGATTTTTCGAAAGTTAAAAAACATCTCTAGAGATAGATCCATATTTTTCAAGTTTATGTCTATTATTTGAATAAATTAATAATAATAATTTGCATACTACTTATAAAAATCTAAGAAAGTTTTGGAAGGTTTTCTGTGACCAGAGAATTCTTTGGAAAATTTTTCATGAGCTAAGTCATTAAGAACACACTTAACTCTCAAAAAACCCTAAAACATAAAGAAAATTAATTTAGGAGATGTAAACATCTGAATGACTTGGTTTTTAATCTCAACTGTAATTTCATGTTTAGAGAACTCCCCATAAAATTTCTAAATATTTTGAGTTCATTTGATAACTCAAATTGATTTTTTTAAGTTAAAGACTATTTTGACATTAAAATGATTTTTAATAATTAAAATGCAACTCAAAAAATTATAAAAATTTGTTTTAAGAGTTCTCTATAATCAGAGGGATTTTCTAACAAAAATTATAAATAAAATAAAAACAATATTTTTTAAGCCTATTTTAATATTTAAATAATTAAAAATTAAATAAAAATCACAAAATTAATAAAATTCATGAAAATGTTCTAAATTGTTTCCTAAGCATTTTGGAGCAATTGGAATATTTTGACAAATTTTTCAAGTGAAGATATTTAATTTTAAAGTTTAAAAATAATTTTTAAAAGGCTAAAAATGGATTTTCACTTAAATAATTCTAATAATTTAAACTAACAATTTAAAGAAAAATCATAAAAATTTGAAATTTGTTTCTTTGGATTCTTTGACCTCAGAGAGATTTAATAAAAATATTAAACATATTTCTCAACTTATAAAATATTTTATTTTTATTGAAATCCTCAGAATTTTTCTATAACTTAAAATAATTCTAATAATTCAAATAAAGCATCTCTGGTCTAGGCACACCTTCAGTAAAAATTTTAAGGGATTATAATTTACCTTGGCCAAGTTATGGAATTTCTTTTGAAAAATCCTATTTTTGCATAAAAATAAAAATGCAAATAAAATTAAAGTTTGAAAAAGCACATTTTCTCTTTTGATGTCTTAATTGACAAATGAGTGAGGTGGGATAAAAGTTCCAAAGTCATTTGAATTAAATCTGATAAATTTTGAAGTGATAGTCTTTTGGGAAAAAGTGTAATTTTTGAAATTTAGCCTTAATTAATATTTAGGCTTAACTCAAGAAAGGGAAATGAGAAACCTTTGATCTTAATTAACATATTTTGATGATTGAAATATAAGGGATTAATTGGAAGAAACGACTCTCACTTTTCCCTAATTGAAGGATAAATGTGTAGTTCCTTAAACCATTAAAATTTGGAAGTATCAAATTAAACGATCCTAGAATTAGAGGTGTGGTGTTGGGTGTTAATAAATCATTAATTTAATACCACAGTTTTGGATGTTCAAATAGCATTCAAAAGTCTTGATGATGAATTATTATCTCTTAGAAATCTCCTTCAAAATGATTAAAACATTCACTAAGACCTTAAGAGCTTAGTAGTGACTTAAGCTAAATCAAATTTAGATAAATGAGGATTAGAAAAGTGAATGTAAATATAAAAGTTGAACACCTTTGAAACAATACAAGCCCAAGCTAAAACTATAATTGACTAAATGTCTTAATAACACTAACTTGCCCCTTTTAAGGGTCTTCACCTACATAATTTTCAAATTGAGTGATAAATGATATTTACCCTACAGTTAGGGATAATTGAAACATCAATGTTCATTGAGCATTGAAGATTTTTACAGGATGAATTATTAAGCAACATAATAAGTTTAAATAAGCTCGAGGCTTTTCACCAGGCGGTGAGAGGGAAGCATGGACCTGCTTCTTTCTCCAGACCTGTTGGATACCTCAGAGGTCTACTAAACTTAATATGTTTTGCTTAACAAAAATAATCCTTAATCAAACTAACAGGGACCACCAAGATATGATTTAGTATTTGGTAGATAACTAAAACCTTATTTTTCTCACCTCATATAAAATGCCCTTACATGCATTTTTGAGTTTCAGGTGGTAGAATGAGAAGACTCGTCAGGTACGGTTTTACAGTTTACAGTACTGCCCTTTTTCTATACTTTCAACACTGTACTTTCATGCTTATAAGCTTGCTTGTTAAACTATGATGTCTCCCTGCATGAAAACCAAAACTGCTAGGATAGCCGCAAAACTAAAACCTTAAAATCAATTAAGATAAAATTCACCGCCACAACATTCAAAATATATGACAACTCAAAATTTAATCACAAACATAGAACTACAACTATAAGGCCACCTAATTTGACAACATAAGTTGACACCCTAAAAAACTTAAACTTGCCATGACGAGGAGCTTGGAGCTAGCATTGCGGGCAGCACAACCATCTTCAACAACAAAACCTGTCTTCCCCAGCTAAACCAATTTTCTTCCTTAGAATTAAGCAACCAAGCCATAGGATTTTGAGGTTATCTGCTTATGCAACATAAATCCTCACCTCATCTTTAGGCCTTTGTACAGCTCTGTTGTACAATATAAGCCCTAACTCATCTTAGGATTTTGAGGTTGTCATCCGTCACGACCTAAACCCTCACATCTTCCAGACTATTCATGTGATTGTTTCACACAAATGTAAGCCCTAAACTAATAAAATTGGCAGGACGAAACATTTAAATAATTTTCTCCTCAAAATTGAAGCCAAACCATAGGATATACTGAGAATTCATGGAGGTTCTTCTCTGAATGTATGACATTCCCTAGTTCTTCCTACTTTAGATTCTACAACAAATGTTCCAAATTTGAGTCATTCCCATTTCACACCTCTTTGTCCAATTTCGTTGAAATGTCCTATCCTTTTCTATCCTTTTGACCTCTTTGAATTTTCAACTCCTTGAAGATAATATTTCCTGATTTTTATCGAGAGTAATCTTAGGTGACGTCGGTTATCTCATATGTAATGAACTATAAAGGCTTGACCTTATAGGAAGCTTGTCCAAATCTAGCTTAATATAAACCCTATTTAATTCTTCATATTAAATAGGGAAAATTGTCAGCAAATAAAATGGTTTCAAAGACCAAATGAATGTCATATATTTCTTAGTTTATTTAATCGAGCCTCATCCTCAAGTCTTGTGTTTATCCTTTGGGCTAAATACAGAGTTTGAGGTACATTAAATTTTGAAAAATATGGGGTCAGTTTGATTTCATATTTTTCTAAACTTAAATCTACATGTAAATTAAAATATCCTTCCGAAGCGGGCAACAGGATTTCGATTCGGGTGACTAACAGCTTATTACGGGCAACTCATCAACCAAAATAGTTCCAACATAGGCATTGGAGAAATTCTTAAGAGGTGACTACTCAGTATTATTTTCTACTTGCTTAGATATACACCTTATAAACCTGATGATATGGAGGAGCATGTAGGCTTTGATGTTGATTATGATGATGATGGTGGTGGTGGTGGTGATGATGTTAATGATGAGGTGAAGTGTTTTCTTTTTGTTTTGTTATGCTTTATTTTCTATTTTCATGTTTAGATTTCATGTAGTTAGTTTGTTGTTATATGTTTAACATGTTTAAATTTGCATTTCTGAAAACAGTTAAAGTCAAGTTTATTGTACTAAACTGTTATGTTGTTTTTAAAATTTATTTTTCACTTCAATGTAAATGCTAGAATAGTCTTTTAATTTTTACACATGCTAATTTCCCTTATCTTTATTACTTGTACCTGTAGTATTCTATTATTTTTAAACTTTTAAATATTTTCTTTCTGCCTAAACAAATCTATTGAAATTTAGTTAAAAATTTAAGTTTGGGGGAAGGGAGAAAATCTTTTTAAAAGAACTAAACTTTATTTATCCTTAAAGAACTATATTTTTTAAATTTAATTTAACATAATTTGTGATATGTTAGAATAACTTAAGATAACTATATTTTAAATTTTATAAATGTTATAGAAAACTTACGTTAAAGTTTTTGTAATAAAGGTTACTTCTAATGTTAAAATAATTAATATGAGAGGATAAGACTATATTTTTACAATTTAAAGTAAAGAAAATTTTATTTTTTGAATTGTTAAGAATTTGAGAGTTTTACTTTAAAAAGAAAAAAAAAATTGTGACTTTATGAAAAACCTTTTTCAAAGCTAATACAATTTTGTCAAAATAAAGAAATGTGTAAGAGTTTTTAACTTTAAGAAGAGGATAGAGGTGTTCAAAATCATTAAAGGCTATCCAGATATAGTAATCCTCACATGACATGAAAAGAAAATGAAAAGATTGAAAAAGGTCCAAATGAAAAAGAAAAAGAAAAATTAAAAGAAAAAGAAGATAAAGAGCAAGATTGAAAAAAGTGTGAGGAGATGCCTAATAAAAAATTGGCTCCACTTGAATCATCTTAAGGAAAGAAACTTAATTAAATTTCTAAATTAAGACTTAAATTTTTACATCCTTATTAATGAAGTTTTTATGAAGTTCTTTTTACTGTAGTTCTTTTAAGCAATCAAAATATGACCAAATTAAAATTGTTCTTGAAATGAATAGAAAATCAGAACTCTTAAACTTGACTACTAAATATTCTTACATTTTAGTTTAAACCCGAGTAATTAAAAATCTTTCTAAACTTTCACTGTCACATTTATAAAACCAAAACTATAAAAATATCTAAGTTAATCTCACTTCCACAAGTTATAATTTTTACATAGTATAAAGAAGTTACTTAAGGACAAGTAACATTTAAATTTGGTGGATTGATCCACCTTAATGTTACCTATTTTTAGTGCATATTTTATGATCATTTTTATGCATATTTTAAGTGATATTGCATTTTAAAGGAATGTATTTTTGTTGGTTTTTGGTTTCAGGTACATGGAATGGACATTTAGAGAAAATGAGGGAAAAAGTTGCAAAAATGGTGAATTTTGTATGGTGCCAAAGCACCATCCCCTAGCGCTATAACACCACAGAAGTGTGCAAACTAGCGTTATAGCTCTCAGATTGGCGCTATAGTGCCAATAACTTTCCTTGTAGAAGATGCATTGAATTTGGCCAAATTTTGAAGGGTTGTTTGAAGCAACCCTTAGTTATTTTTAGAGGTCTATTAATATGGATGAAAATTAGATGAAATAGTTTAGCAGCATTTGAAGTCCCACTTTAGTGTTTAGGTGTATGTTTTAGTGTGTTTTCTGTTGTAAGAGTAAGAGTTTGGAGATTTCTTCAAGAAGACTCCAGAATTTGTGTTGGGGAGAAGTTCTTTGTATTTGTGTTTAAGTTTTTATTTCTAAAACTTTGATTTCAGTACAAATTTGGTGTTTTTCTTTTATTCTCCATGAATTCTAAGTATTTCCCTTTCTTTCTCTTTGCTCTTAGGAATTAATTATGTGGGATGAGAATGATTTAATGATTCTTTTTATTTTTAAAAATTATGATGACATTTTTATCGATTCTTAATTGACTTTAAAAATTGGCCACTTGTGAGGTTCAAATCAGTTGAGTAACATAAAGACCCCGGAGGGCTATGATTTCACCCAACTAGTGAGTGTCACACTTCAATCTGGGCAGAGCCATTGCGATCACTTAATGGGGAATGCAAATAGATAAAGAGATAAGTTTTGATGGGCGTATAATAGATGTTTCTAGGGTGGCAGACTAAATTCTTTCTAAAATTTGGTTTAGATTTTGGATCATAAGGGTCCCTAGAAGGTCCTATAGAGAGGGCACAGTGGGTAATCTGGAGGTGAGAAGCCATAATCTATTCATCACTACTACACAAGCTGGTGAAAAACACTAAATTTGTCAATGTTCTTTGCTAGCACCGAGAGGGGGTACAGAATAGGAATGCTCCTATTTGTCACAATACATCATCATACTTTTACTCATTCAAATCTTACATAGATTATTATCTCATTGCATTATTATCTCATTGCAAGGGGATTGATCTTTACATATTATTCAAACTTGTTAGAATTAATTTTATGTAACTGTTAATTATAGTTATTTTTATCTACTTTAATTCATTCTTAACCATTATTATCATTTCATTTTCATTTAAATATGCAATTTAAATATCATTTGCTTTTGAGTTTAGTAAGCTAATTTAAATAGTGCAACTATCCTCGTGGGATTGATACTGGGGTTTTTAAGGAAACTCCTATATTACATGAAATGATACATATACTTGCTTAATACCTTTAGTATGAAGTTTAGTTGTTTATTTTCTGTATCATTACATTTATTCACACTAGTCGCTGAGTATAATTTGGTTCAAGTTTTTTCACAATTTTTTGGATATTAAAAATACACATAATTGCGAGTCGGGTCAATACTTTAAAATAATAACTACTATTGGTGGATTTGGAACAATTAAGTGAATTATTTATAGTCATTGGATCTTTAACACAATGATATTATTTGTTGCTCATGATACAGAAACTCGGATTTCTCATTAAGGGATCTTTGCAAGCAATGCTCATTTGAGTATCTCGTAACGAAGAAAACAAGCCATCAAGGGAAATAGGCAAGCATACAAACATGCAAAGAGCCCACATTGTGATTGTCCGATCGAAGTATGAAGCAATCACAGTGGGCGTCAACAGTAGAAGCATGCATTATGCAAATGATTGCACGGATGCCTACATGCAACATAACACACACAAATGGGATGTACCAGTTAAACAAGCTACCTATAAAGTGGAATTACACCTGAATGGGAACCCGAGGTGCCGTGGAAAATGCAGGCACCAACCACGATGAGTTCGCATTGAGTAAAAGGATACCTATAATGGGGATTTACACCTTACCTAATTGGCACTCACTAAGCACACATGCAAACATGCATGACATGCAAACGACATGTGAAGGCATACGATAGATGTTAAGCATATAACATTGAAAATGACACTCAAATGACACCCTTGCAAAGATGCAAAGTGCCAAGCATACTAACTCATATGATTTATATGGGTGAGAATCACATACTTAGGTGGACACATACTGTGTCTCATACGTGTTCAGATTCTAGAAAGCATGACTCATATTTGATACAATATGAAATACCTACGTCACTCTAGACAGTGTTTTAAGGAGTGGGGTGGGTGGCTTATATGAGCCACTTCCTTGTGAAGTGTGAAAGTGTTTATCCCCATGCCTACACTTGCAAGCATGCGTACTCAGCGACAAACCACAAGCAGGGGGGTTCAGAGAGACACCCCTGTCGGCACTATATTTGGTGTGGGGTTTGCCCGTAAGAAGCTGTCGGTCATCGGAATTGAAATTCCGTTGCCCACTTCGGAAGGACGTTAAAAAAAATTAGTTTTGAAAAAGATGAAGTCAAACTGACCCCATAATTTTGATATTTTAAATGAAAGAGCACTTTACCTCAAATACTGTATCTATCCCAAAGGATAAACATAAGACTTGGGGATGAGGCTCGACCAAACAAACTAAAGCAAGTATGACATTCGTCTGGTCTGCGAAACCCTTGTATTTATTGACAAGTTCCCTTATTTAATATAAAAAATTAAATAGGTTTTATATTAAGTTGGGTTCGGACATGATTCCTATAAGGGCAAGCCCCTATAGTTAATTACATCTTAAATGACCAAAGTCACCTGAGAAAACTCTCGATAAAAATCAGGAAATATTATCTTCCGGGAATTTCAAAGGGTAGGACTTTTCAATGAGATTAGACGTAGAGGTGTGAAAGGGGTTTGGTTCAAATTTGGAACATTTTGTTGTAGAGTCCAAAGGAGGAAGAACTAGAGGATGTCATGGAGCCAGAGGAGAACCTTGGTGACTTCCCAAGCTATCATAATGTTTGGCTT
>NW_018235278.1:58574-58882 GCF_001263595.1 Phalaenopsis equestris
AAATTACCCATTTCCCATTTTGATTAAGCCTAAATGTTCATTAAGGCCAAAATATTCAAAATTACCATTTTGCCCCTAAGGGTCCAAACTTTCATAATTTGTCAAATTTAAGTCAAATGACTTTGAAATTTTTATGTAACCCTACTGATAGGTTAATTAAGACATCAGAGGAGAAAATATGGATTTTCACGATTTAATTTAATTCATATAATTATTTTTATAAAAAAATGTGCATTTCTAAGGAATATTTGAAACGGTGACCAAGACAATTTGTAATCATTTCAAATTTTTATGTGAGCTAGCCCTAG
>NW_018235279.1:0-1299 GCF_001263595.1 Phalaenopsis equestris
AAGATTATTGCAATCAAATGAGCTTGAAGAGATAAAGGATGAATCTTATGAAAGTGATAAGATTTACAAAGAAAAGATGAAAATGTGGCATGATCAAATGATTCTTACTAAAAATTTTCAGCCAGGGTAACAAGTTCTGCTATATAATGCAAGGTTAAGATTATTCCCAGGCAAACTTAAGTCCAGGTGGAAGGGCCCATTTGTTGTGATGAAAGTTTATCCTTATGGAGCCGTGGATATTAAATATCCAAAGACTGATAAATTATTTAAAGTGAATGGTCATAAGTTGAAACCTTATTTTATAGGGGATCAGCATAAATTTAATGAAGCAATGATGTTGAGTCAACCAGAATAAGCACTGGTTAAGTCAGGCTCACGACGTAAAATTAAGCATTTTGTGGGAGGAAACTCATAATTATCAATGTGTTTTGCTTTGATTGTCATTTGTGTGTGATTAAGAAAAAATGGGGTAATATTTTCGAGCTATTATGTGTTAGTATTGATTTTAAGACTTTATTTAGTAACTTATATATGCTAGAATGAGAATTTGGGCATTAAGTTGACTGGAGCAAAAATGTGCACTAGCACTTAAGCGCAAAAACTCAACGCTTAAGCACGACAGTTAAAAATCATGTGTGAAATTAAGATTCTTGAAGGTTTAATCACCAATTAGTTTGTAAAAACGTGCCAAGGAACTTCTTAGATGCGCCTAGAAGTTATTTGAGGGATTTAGGCCTATAAATAGAAGGGTTTTGTGAAGGAATTTCACATAAGATCATTTTCAGCCCTAAAAGTTTAGAAGAAAGAGAAATTTAGAGAAAATGTCTTCATGGGAGACGGATTTGAAGAATAAGCAAGAGACCATGAGGAAGAGATTCATTAGTCAAAGTGCATAAGAGATGCATAACGGTTTCTTAGCCGTTAGTATTGAAGGAATATCAGAAACGATCAACAAAATTGAGACTACTATGACTTTACTTGAGACCAAGATAATTGAGATTCATGCCCATCTTGCATATTGAATGGCAATTGAAAATGAATTTAGTCATACTAGTCATATAGAGGAAGCAAATAAGGAGATGTTTCTTAAGCAAAAATGGATTGAAGAAGATAGTATCAGAGCTCGTCATCGCCATCCGTTTTATCAACTTTATATTTCGATTGCCCCAGGAGAGACTAATGAAAGACCAGAGTTTGTCCCAACAAATGAAGAATGGAATCAAGTTTTATGTTAGAGTTTGTTTGATAGGAGTTGTTGTTTAAAGTGTTATGTGTTAAGAGTTAAATACTATTTTTTGG
>NW_018235280.1:0-680 GCF_001263595.1 Phalaenopsis equestris
TGAAATTATCAGATTAATTATGAAAAGTTATGAATTAGACGTACGAACTGATTCAAAGTAAAAATTGAAATTATTGCATCAATTTTTTCTTAGTAGTAAATCAGAGTTATCAGACTGATTTAAAATATCATGAGGCGTAAAAAATTATGTTATTTTGAAAATGATTTGCAAGATTCATTTGCAAGTGTCATATAGAGTTTGTGACTCCATAGGGATATCACAGAAGAACATTGTGTAAAATGTGTGATTCTGTGGGGATGTAGACCGAACGAAGTCACGCTATACAAGCAAGAAATTCTCAAAATTGAGTAAAATTATTTGGCAAATTTAATTTGTTTATTGTAAAATTTTGTTACTGATTCATACAGTCATTTCTTACAATATATCATGTATATATCTCAAAAGATGGAAAGTACATCATGCTATTCGCATAACTGGTACATCCATGAGTACATAATATAAAGTACAAAATAAACTGCCTTCATATCGCACGCAGTATATTTTTACATTATCTGTACATCTATCAGTAGAAGATCTTTTTGCGAACTATATGAGCTTTTAAACATGCTGACCTTCTAGGCTGTTGTTTTGAGATAGCCTAGTGGTACAACGAGTTTATAACTCATATGGTTGCAACTGTTCAAGTTCTGGATCCGGCTGAAATCCATATGGAGTTTTAT
>NW_018235280.1:2203-2700 GCF_001263595.1 Phalaenopsis equestris
GCAAATTTAATTTGTTTATTGTAAAATTTTGTTACTGATTCATACAGTCATTTCTTACAATATATCATGTATATATCTCAAAAGATGGAAAGTACATCATGCTATTCGCATAACTGGTACATCCATGAGTACATAATATAAAGTACAAAATAAACTGCCTTCATATCGCACGCAGTATATTTTTACATTATCTGTACATCTATCAGTAGAAGATCTTTTTGCGAACTATATGAGCTTTTAAACATGCTGACCTTCTAGGCTGTTGTTTTGAGATAGCTTGTTTTGAGATAGCCTACCTAGTGGTGCAACAAGTTTATAACTCATACGGTTGCAACTGTTCGAGCTCCGAATCAGGCTCAAATCCATATGGAGTTTTATCGTCAATCATTCTCCTGAAAGTTATCGACACTCGACGGTGTCAAACTCCAGGAATACAGTGTTTTGCTATATTAGCTCCATTCTCTTTCAGAATCAAGACGGATCCTCTCGGTAAGGAA
>NW_018235281.1:0-380 GCF_001263595.1 Phalaenopsis equestris
TTTTCTTCTAAAAGTTTTTGGAACTTATTTTGGGGTTTAACTATCCCTTTGTTGCTTCCTCTGGTTGTGGGCCTTTCTGTTATTCTTTTAGGTGTGGGTGTAGGTTGATATTTCCTCCTGGTGTTTGAGCTTTATTTATGTTATCTCATGGTTTTTTTTCCTTGCTGCCTGAGAATTAAATGGTATGCATGTAAATTTATTAGTATTCTTTAATATATATTTAACTTGGTGATATTTTCCAGTATGTTAAAGTTGAATTTGAAGAAATGCATAAGTTGAAACTTTGGAGGAATATTTACTTAATCCTTAGAGGTTGCTGGAATTGGCTTTCGACTTATATTAATCATGTGGATTTGAATTTGATAATACAAGAATGCAAG
>NW_018235282.1:0-349 GCF_001263595.1 Phalaenopsis equestris
ATTGATTAATTGGAGATATTAAGTTTTATATTTTTCCTTTCCTGTAATTATTATCATTTTTTATCGTTTTTCCTATTCTAGGATTCATGTAAGAGTTATTTATGCCACATTTTATATCGATAAAAATATTCCACATTATTCTGAATTTCAAAATGATATAAGAGCCTTGAAAAAATCCTAGAGTCTTAGGCGGAGGAGAAAATCTCCTGCCATCGGAAACTTCCTTATTCCCTGCCCGGCAAACTTTCCTTGCAGGGCCTTAGTCGCTGGAACTCCTTGCCGTTGGAACTATCTCCTTGCAGTCCTCTAGCCGCCGGAGTTCTCAATATTGCAATAATATTTTTGAGCG
>NW_018235283.1:0-932 GCF_001263595.1 Phalaenopsis equestris
AGGATTTTTAAAGAAAGCCCTATATTGCTTTAAACAATATGTTAACTCGCATAGAACCCATAGTGTGTGAAATACAAATCAATTCTAAATTTTATATCATATCCATTTTGCACACTAGCCACCTAAGGAAACTAACTCAACCAGCAATTACGTAGATTTTTAAACTCCGAAAGATGGCCAAAAACATGACCTAATTAAAATTTAAGCGACTAGTGTGCAAAATAATATTTTATAAAATTTAGAATTTGATTTCTATTTCACACACTAGGGGTTTTATGCTAGTATATGTATTATTTCAAGTAACATAGGGTTTTCTTTAAAGACCCCAAGTGTCGATCCCTCAAAGAAGCGAGGTAAGAAACCTCATAGACTAATTTTATTTTACTGCTATCAGGCCTTAGTTTGGAAGGTCGATTAAGATGGTGTTTTATCTAGCAACTACTCCTAAATGCAAAAATTAATTCTAAAGATAAATTTTCTTAATTTAAAGATAACTTTTCCAGATAAATTGGTTTGGATAATTTTGAGATCTTAAATACTACCCTTCGCATGCAATGACTTAGATAATGTGAAGGGATGACATGCTTAAAATATAATGGTGTCAGTGACAAATAGGAGCATACCTTATTCTTTACCCCCTCAAGGTGCTTGCAAAGAACATTAGCTAACTTAAGGTTGATTCCTTACCATCTCAATTCCACATCAGTTCAATCTAGCCTCTCACCTCTAGATGTTTCTAGCCTACGCGACCGTGATGACTGAATCTCAGCATCAGGGTACCAAACCTTCAGTCAAATTGATAATAATCTAGTCTAACACTCTAGATATAACCAACTCTACACCCATCAAAAGTTATCTTTCTAATTATTTGCACTCCCACTTAGGTGATCGCAATGATTCTACCTAGAATGAAGTGTGGTATCTACTAGTTA
>NW_018235284.1:0-360 GCF_001263595.1 Phalaenopsis equestris
ATTTCACATGAATGTAAGCCCTAACTATTAAAATTTGCAAGATGAAACACTTAAATTTTCTCCTCTAAATTGAAGCCAAACGTTAGGATAGCTTGGGATGTCACCGGAGTTCTCCTCTGAATCCATGACATCCTCTAGTCCTTCTTCCTTTGGATTCTACAATAAAATGTTCCAAATTTGAACTAATCCCCTTTCACACCTCTACGTCCGATCTCATTGAAGAGTCCTACCCTTTGAAATTCCTTGAAGATAATTTTTCTTGATTTTTTTCGAGAGACTTCTTAGATGGCTTTGGTCATTTAAGATGTAATTAACTATAGGGGCTTGCCCTTATAGGAAGCATGCACGAACCTAGCTTAA
>NW_018235284.1:440-1226 GCF_001263595.1 Phalaenopsis equestris
CTTAGTTTATTTGATCGAGCCTCATCCTCAAGTCTTGTGTTTATCCTTCGGGATAGATACAAGATTTGAGGTATAGTGCTCTTTCATTTTAAACTATGAAAAGTAAGGGGTCAGTTTGATTTCATACTTCAATTTCCTTCCGAAGTGGACGACGAAATTTTGATTCCGGTGACCAACAGCTTCTTACAGGAAACCCAAATAAACCATCCCCAAAATAGCGCTGACAGCTTCAGGCGACTCCGCTGGGGACACGTCTCTCTCTCCATACAAATCAAGAAATATTATCTTCACACATCGGTAATATGTCTATGTCCCTCTTGGATCAAATTACCCTTCTTCTGTTAGCGTACCTTACCCGTTTCTACCTTAGGAAAGTATAGTTAACTCCTTGGACTTCAAGACTAGTTGTTCAACCATCTTTGAACAGAGGGGTTCAGAAGGCCACTAAGGACTCTTTAAATTTTTATGTGGGGTTGGACCCCCAATAGGTGTGTTGGTGGATTAACTCCACGTGGGTATTTTTCTGCCACGAATTGGGTCACGCGCTGGGTCCTGAACTTTCTCACAACTCCTTTTCACATTTGTTTTGCTGCTTTGCAAATTAAACCAAATCGTGTTGTGTTGTGGGCATTTCAAAATATTAACCAATTTTACACCCTTTTAAATAAAGATGTTAAAATTACCTGTAAATTAAGACCTGCCTGGTCTACAAACTAACCTCTACTTTCAGTGCTTGCACTAAGGATTACAAGGTTTTTGGCCATATAGCTAACCCTAAAACTTTCT
>NW_018235284.1:4891-6024 GCF_001263595.1 Phalaenopsis equestris
CGACGCTCTGATCCTCTCAAAGGAGATGAGAGAATATCTGGTTACAGCTTTGCTACATCCAAAAATTTGCTTAGCTCAGTTGGTTAGTACATCCTCAGATGAATTTTGCTCATTGAGAGAACAGTCAGGGGTAACCTATACAGACGAAGACTTGCTACTCGGTACCGCCGACCACAATCGTCCGCTCTACATCTCCGTCAACATTGGAAGATTTGTGTTATCCAGAGTTTTAGTGGATCCTGGAGCTTCTCTTAACTTGATGAGTCTACGGACGTTAGCATATTTCGACTTCGACGTTCAGGAGCTCATCGCCGATAAGATGATTTTAAGAGGATTCAACCAAAAGGGAGAAAGAGCCCTTGGAACAATTTCATCACTTATGAAGGTTGGAAAACTTGTAACAATCGTTAAATTTTATATCATCGCTGCCGAGACCTCTTTTAACGCTCTATTGGGTCGACTGTGGATTCATGAGCATAGCATGGTTCCATCATCCCTACACCAGTGCATTAAATACCAAAAAAATCGTCAAGAGAATTGCATCAAATGAGACCTACAACCGTTTTCAGTGCAAGAAGTTGGTATCCATGAAGATGCTGCCTACTAGGCGCCTCCAAAGAAGACTATCTTCTCATGCAAAATTTTGATAAACAAAGATAAAGATTCAGAAGGATCACAAAAAGAAGGCCATACAAATCTGCTTCAATAACCTTTTACCACTACCCTACAACGAGTTGGTGGAGGTTCTTCTAGTTCACGCGCCCGAGGTCAAGGACGGGGACGCAGACAAGGAAAGATCAATTTAATTGTTGAACGGACTAGGCCAACTATCAATATTGGTGATGAAGACAGTTCTGAAGATGAAGTAATAATGACAAAATAGAAGAAACGTCAGTATGAGATATCTCTAGAAGATATAGAGAGGAATGAATATGAAACAATGTATGATCGGATAAACCACTATGGGGATACTACGATCCTCAATCTGACTCTGATTCTCCCTCAAAAGGTCGAGAGTTTGGAGGTCAAGAAAGTCCGTAGTGTTGGTTCAAAGCCGATCAGATTTTACCGTGCTTGTACCTCTACTGAGCTGGAAAAACATGTAAATTTGCATGTTGATTCTAATGAATTAA
>NW_018235285.1:0-2846 GCF_001263595.1 Phalaenopsis equestris
TTTTCTTGTGATGTCTAGCATTTATGGTCTCAAAACCATTGTCTTATAGACGAGCAGTTAAGGGCTATTGTGTGGAGACTCAGGGAGAAATTCCCAATAGTATTTCAAGCCCTAGGAAAATCACTTCATGACTTTATTATCACATACACACACAAAATGCACAAAATTCACTAAATTGCACAAAATCGGACTTAAATTAAGCCTAAAGAATGGGTGAAAATGCGAATTTCTCTGGACGACTTCTGACGACAAAATGAACTGCTCCAATGCGTCCACGACATCAATTTTAGCCAGGAAAGACACTCATATTGTCATTTTCCGACACGAGCAAAATTACATGTAAATCGATGAATTCTTCAAAACGACTTCTGGCGGGGAAACAGATCGCGTCAACGCGTCCAGAACGTCGGAGTTACCCAAAAATGACACCAATTTTATTATGCTATGAGGCATGAATGAAAGGCACAAATCAAATTTTATTTTTCAAAATATTTGATATTTTTTTATGATTATGTCACTGATTATAATCTAATTATATCCCTAAACCCTATTTACGGCTCCACCCGCACCCATTCTCCCTGTTCGACTCATTCACGGGTTCGAACAGAGCTTGCGCTCGTCCCGCTCCCTCTCACCCGTGCCCCAGGTTCTACGGTGGATCCACGAGGCTCCCGTCTTCTTCCCCGTCTCTTCCCCTTCTTTACGTGGCACGACAGCCGTTCAGCTCTCCAATTAGAGGAGGCGAGCTGGCTGACGCTCCTTCTACTCGAGGCTGTACGCTCTTCTCCTTTATGGTGACGCTTCCTTCCTTTCCCTTGATTCGTTGGTTAGGGCGGCAAAAGGTGGTGCTCTCTTTTCTATTCCTTGCCTATTGGCTTTCTAAAAAAAAGGGTTTTTTTTGAGTTGTTGTTGAAAATTTCTGGACAAAAAGGAGATGAGTGGCTTTGGTGCTGTTTGAAAGGCTGCATTTTTCTTCTTTGCTTTTCAAGAGGTTGTCCCCTTCTTCTTTGTTGTTCGAGGCTTTAGGAAAGAAGTCTCTGCCAAAATTTTCTTACGGCTAGGACTTATTGTGCCGAGAACTGAGGAATCTTTGGTGGTTGTTTGCGTGAGGTTCTTAGAGAAGATTTCTTTGGGAGGCATTTTTATTGGATCTGTCTTACATCTTTTTTTTTGCTTTAAATCGGCATTAAGAGGTATTCTTCCCTTCTTCCTATTCTATTTTATTTAAGATGGCAGTTTGAGGCATATCTATCCTATTACAAAGATTAATGGAAGCATGGCGTAGTTTATTTTGAAATTTAGGCATTGATTCATGTTAGATTCAGTGAAAGAAAAGCATGTATGGGCTGCCTCTGTTCTTTTTTTGCTTGAAATACTTGAAAAAAATTATATTGGTGATTCGGAAATGAAGTTTGCCCCTCTAGAAATGCATGTTAGAAGAAATTATCAAAGTTTTTATTATTGATATTCATGCTTAGAATAAATGTTGGAAAAGATTGGCTCTAAAAGGATTTATTCATGTTTATTGATTGTCTATCACCATTTGATACAAAAGCTGGAAAAATATTCTCTGTTTTGGCCCATTTGGTGGTCTCGGTTTGGTTCTTTTGAGATGAAACTATGCTGAAAAATACTCTCTGTTTTGGCTCATTTGATGGTCTCAATTTGGTTCTTTTTTAGACGAAACTATAATGGAAATACTTCTTTGTTTTCCCCACCTGATATGCTCGGTTTTTGCTCCTTTGGGATTGAATATGTGCTTGAAAATTTCTTTGTTTTGAGCCTTTATGGATTCCGGCTTTGGCTCCTTTGAGAACTTCTTTTTGTGGTAGACTTGGGCTGAATTTTACTTTTTATGGGGTTTGGTTTTCCCCTTCTTTTTTACTTTTTATGGGGTTCGGTTTTCCCCTTATGATTGGACTGGATTTCTTCCTTATGCCTCACGGTTTTGTCATGGATTTGGGCTGACTTTTAGTTCCTTTCAAAAATGCATAAATGATAAAAGTATAAATGGATATGTGGCTTTATTTTTTTCGTCCTTACGTCTCTCGGTTTTTGCCCCTCATATTGGGCTGGGCTTGGCTCCTATGCCTTTCGGTTTTGCCTATCTTAAGTAGATTTTTTTTTATGTCATTCAAAAATATAAGTGTTGGATATATTTGTGTTGGTTCCCCCATTTGTCTAGACTTAATTTGCCCTTGGCTTGGGCTCGGGTTGGTTCATTTTATTGGCTCGGTATAGGGTTGTTTTGAGTTTTTTTTATTGGATATGTCTTGGTTGGGTGTTCTTCTTCGATGCTCCTTTTAAAAAATGATATTTGCAATCAAGTTTGTCATCCCAAAATGTTTTCACTATCTACCTATAGAGAGAGGTGTTCAAAATGAATTGGGCAAATTTTTATTATGTCTTACTTGATGAAATTGGATTTGGTTTGGATAATTTATGAAAGCTTGTCCATTCACTCTCTTATGTATATCAAAGACAATACATTGGCAATACCTATGGTGGTTTTCTTTTTGTTACCTTGGTCGTGAGCCTTACTTGGTGTGTGTTGCCTTGTGGCCTTCGTCTTTGCCCTTTACCCATGAGCTTAGCAGGTGGAAGTCTTCTTCTTCTTTGCCCCTATCTGTGGGTTCGTGTTGTGTTGGGTTCCTCCTTGCCATCTGTGGCCGTGAGCTTCTTATATGGGGTTTGGTTTGGTTTGTTCTAGCTCCTACCCGTGAGCTAGTTGGAGGTTGGTTGTGCGTTTTCTGGCCTTACTCGTGACCCTCTGCTCTCTTTTTTGGCCTTATCCGTGAGCCTTAATTGGTAATTTCTTCATGGAGTATTTCAAGCTGGTGGTTCCT
>NW_018235286.1:0-13473 GCF_001263595.1 Phalaenopsis equestris
GTGTTACAATTTTATAAGACTTGATAAACATTTTTATATTCGATTGTTGATACATGTTATGCTAGTTAGACTTTTGTTACATATTCTGTGGTATACAAATAAAATGAATGAGATTGTGATGCTAGGGCAGATTATTAATGCAATTAAAAGTTCTCCCCTAGAGATTTTACTTAGTGACTCTGAGATAAACCCTAAGCAAATGAATGATGAGCAATATAAAGTTATTGAACAAATATTTAGTAGAGAATATGAAAATATGTTTCAAAAGAACTTCGAGATGAAAGATGAGGATAAGGAGCTTGAAAGACCAATGGAAGAATTTCTTAAGGAATTAAAAAAACATATTTCCTCAACTAAGATAAATATAGAAAGACTACCTCTAACTATTTAGTCAGTACCAAGGGGAAGAATTAGAAGATAAATTGAAACACAAGAGTAACCTAGAAGAATTTGATCTAGAATCTGAATTATCTGGAGGTAATTCGATCCAAAATTTGGGAGATCATGAAGTATCTTATAAAGAACCCTTTCTTATAAAATTTAATGATGATATTAATATGAAAATTGAGAAAACCACTAGAAGAATATTTGATCTAGAAGGAAATATTAGGAATAATGCTATAAATAAATCTGAAATGGAAGAGCTGAAAGAAAAATTAAAATTTGAGGATTTTGTAGGAATCCCTGAATCTGGACAAGATTGTGTGAATGATCAAGGATTACTTAAATGGAATTTTGATTCAGTTGGAATCATTTGTCGAGATAACAACGTTAAACAAAGCAATTTATAGGAGGTAACCCATTGTTATCTGTGTGGTTTAATTTAGTGTTCTTGAGAGTTATGATTGTTAGTGTTGCATTGTATTAGTTTTATTGTGGATTGATTAGTTTGATTGATGATTTGTAGATTTTTGGATTGTTAGTGGTTTGATTTACTTTTTGTGTGTCATGAGGGAAGTGCTTTCTTAACTTCTTATTATAGTTAGACTTGTATGTTCTCTTGTAGTAGTTGGATTGACGACTACGACTCAGGTCACACCTGGACTTGAGTTTTACACGCGACATCATTAGTTTTAATAGTGAACGTTACATCTCAACTTTATTACATCCTTTCTTTGACCTTGTTTTCATTTAATAAGAGTAGCTAGCCTGTTTGATGAGTAACATGTGGAAGATATTACACTATCTTTATAATTGCTAGAGGTGCTTAATTAATGGGATATGGTGATGCCTGGGGTTGGTGCTCGAGTTCTAATATATCAGGGATAATCTTTTCTTTGGGATTAGAATTTATAAAATCATTTATAAGTACTCAATATATCTGTATAATGATTTGTTAGAAAATGGAAGTAAGTTAGTGAGATGCGATGAGATGGAGGAAGAATTGACCTCATTTACCTTATTTGTTTGTTTTTGTTCGTGTTACAATTTTATAAGACTTGATAAACATTTTTATATTCGATTGTTGATACATGTTATGCTAGTTAGACTTTTGTTTAGTTAATTTTATTCTGGCATGTTTATTTTAGATTTACCTTCTACTACATGTTTTCTATCCTGATAAATAATTGTAGATGTTTATGATAGACATTTGTGGTAGATAGAATTTTTGAACTATTTTTTTCCTACTTATTTATTTTGTAATAAATGCTATATATTTTAAAAAATCAAGTTTAGAGGTAGGAAGAAAAATAAAATTTTAAATTGAGTATACTTCCTTTTAGTTTAATATTATTGCAAGCATGTTTTAGGCTATATTTACTTTTTCCTGTGGTCATTCTATCATGATTATGTATGTATATGAATTTGATAGGATGTTGTAGTAGTAAGTAGATTCAAATTTTACTTTTTCTTCCTGCTACATTTTATGGAATTGATTGCAAAAAATATTTAAAAATTTAAGTTTGGGGGAAGAAAAATTTCATTATAAGAATGAAACAAAATTTTATTTGTCCTCAATTAGCTATATTTTAAAAATTTAATTTTTCACGACCTTTGGTATTAGAGGCTAACTTTTGATAACTATATAGTAAACTTAAGTAAAATTTTTCAATAATGAATGTTGATTCTAGAGTTAAGATATTTGGTACAAAAGAATAAGGCTATGCTTTTCTATTTCAAGTAAAGAAAATTGTATTTTTGAAGTATTAAGAATCTTAGAGTTTCATGTAAGAAGAAAAGAATGAGACTTTATGAAAAATCTTCAAAGCTAATATGAATTTATAAAGTGATGGAATGTGAAAAGTTTTTATCTTTAAGAAGAGAATAGTGAAGGTCAAAATTATTAAAAGCTATCCAGTTATAGTAATCCTCACATGAAAGAGAAAAAAATAAGAAAGGATTAAAAATCATCCTAAAAGAAAAATAAAAGAAAAAGAAGAAAAAGAAAAGAAAAGTATTATTAAACATTAAAAATTAAAAAAATAAAAAAACTTCAAAAGAAGGGGAAGAAGAAGAAGAAGAAGAAGAAGAGGAAGAAGAAATAAAAGAAGAAGAATAAAAGTATTAGTATCCTTACTAATAAAGTTGTCATGAAGTTCTTTTTCATATAGATTTCTAAGTGACTTTAATATGATAGATTACAGTTCTTCTTGAAATGAATAGAGAATCAGAAACCTTAGACTAGACTACTAGATGTTCTTAAGCTTTTAGTTTTGACTTAAGTGGTTAAAAAATTTTCTTAAGTTATAATCTTATATTTAGTAGACCAAATTAAAGAAATTTAGAAGTTAAAATCTCTACCTTTAGTCATAAATTTTATGTAGTAAATGTGTTACTTGAGGACAAGTAATAGTTAATTTTGGGGTATTTTGATACGCCTAAAAAAAGATTCAATTTTCATATACTTTTAATACCTATATTTGGTGATTTTCAACTATATTGCACTTTAAAAGAAGTTATTTTGTATCTTTTTTTTTGTTTCAGATACATGGAATGAATATTTGTAGAAATGAGAAAAAAATGAGCAAAAATGGTGTAATTTGTATGGTGTCATAGCGTCGTCCCCTGGAGCTATAGTGCCATAGACGCATGTAGTGGGTGCTATAATGTTCAGACTGACGTTATACACACATCTCACACCTTTTTGAAAGTAATTATACTTTAAAAGAAGGTTATTTTTATGCTTATTTTGTAGGTCTATCTGTTAGGAGTGCAACGCACGCAACGCAACTGAAACGGGGCAACGCAACTGAAACGGGGCGAAACAAAGCTAAAATAGAGCCAAACGAGCAAAATGGTGGAGCTGTACAGGGTGGCCGCCAATGGCGCTAGACCTGGTGTCGACAGCGCCATAGTGCAGAAAATGACGCCAAAATAGTGTCAACAGCCCCCAAAACGGTTCCGACAACAGCCAAGATGGTTTGGACGTGATCTTAGGTGAATTTTTAAAGATTCAATGTATTTAGATGCATTTTGGAAGATTGCTTCAGACATCTCTTGGGAAATTTGTCCCTACACTATAATAGAGTACTTTTATGTTAAAAAAGGTGGTGTGTGCGAGTGAAAAAATGTGGAGAATGTTTGGCAATTATAGAATAGGAGTAGAAATGTAGATTTTTCCTTTTAGGAGAGATTGGTGAGGGGATTTTGAGAGAATCTGTAGGGGAATGTTCTAGCATTGCATGGATCAGCGAGAGACTTTGTGGAAGAGATTTTCATCTCTTTTTAAGGGGAAAAAGCTAAGTATTGTGTTCTTCATTATCTTATGATTTTATAAATATTAATCTAGTGGATTTTCTTTGATTTAATGAAGAATGTAATCTCCGTGCTTTGTGATGTGTTTCTCTTACTCTTTCTTTTTTTTGGAAATAGTAGCATGAGAAGATTATATTTTTATTTTACTTTTAATTTTCTTTTGCAATGAGTACTTTGCAATGAGTAGGACACATGCTTAGGATATTACGATGCATGCTATAAGAAATTTTAATAATAAATTGTGATTGTTTTTCAACTCCGCTCTGAATTTACTTTTCCAATTTACTTTTCGATTTGACTAATTGAATTGTTAAAATATGTTGTCAAACATATGATCTTGGAAATGAAGTATGATTTCTACAACAGAGTGAGAATCAAATTTAAGTCCACAAAGGAGTATTTAGTTCATGAGATTAAGTGAAAATAAATAGGAAAATATACTTTGTTGGGTGTAGAATTGGAGATTTCTAGGCTCACAGACTAAAAATCCCCAATTCGATCTTAGTGTTTAAAAACTAAAGCAAGAGTTAGCCTTCAGAGGAAGGGAAGAGAGAGCTCTAGAGTGGGAGCCAGTATCCTCTTAGCCTAGCCACAGATTTAAGGACTAAACCTAAGATTAGCGAATGATTTTCTATAACACTGAATCAGGGCAGAGAATTAAAACTACTCCTATTTGGCACATACAATATTTAATGTATCTTATTCCCTTACATTACCCAATTCGCTACATAAGAATAATAGTTTGTAACATCTTAAAGTTCTCCAAACCAACACATCTAAAAAGGGTTATCTTATAGAAGTAATATTTACATTTAGGAATAGTTACTATCCTTACATTTAACATTCATTTTTAGGAGTAGTTGCTAGATAAAACACCATTTTAATCGACATTCCAAACTAAGGACTAATAATAGTAGACTAAAATTTGACTAAGTACATCTTTCCTTTTTCCTCTCTTCCTCATGGGATCATTATTCGGGGCTTGATCATAAAGTCCTATATTACTGGAAGCGATAGGTGCACTTGTTCTTCCTCGTGGGATCATTATTCGGGGCTTGATCAGAAGTCCTATATTACTGGAAGCGATAGGTGCACTTGTGTAGAACCCATAATGTGTTAACTATTTACTATGTTTTATAACATTTCAATTTTGCACATTAACTACTTAATATAAATTTGGTCAAGTTATTACCTATATTTTGAAAGCTAAATTAATGTGTAATATCAGGACTGGTCATGTTTTTGGCACTATACCAAGGATTTAAACTGACATAAAACACACAGAAAAACAACACATGCTAGGGGTGCATCAGTATGGTGACTTTTGGTACCCACACCCTCTTTCTTGACGATGATGTCTTGAGTGGGGTATCTCAACAGAGGCATTGACATGTCAGAGAGAAGTGTGCTCCCCTCGATATGAACCAAACACAATACTAGGTATTTTCTCCATCTCTTCCCTCTTCGAGACATTCTTATGGGTAACAATCAGTTGAATCCTTGGACCTAGACGTGACTTAATTGGTCGATGTCCTGCAGAACTTGGAACGACAGATGTAACAAAATCTATAGTTGTAACAGTAGCATCAGTTCGGCTTCCTAGACGGAGTCTGATGGGAATACGGGCTAACAAAAGTTTAGCTGACTTGTGGGACCATCAGACATTCCTGACTTCCTTTAGAATTTCTCTCTTCATTTAAGGGGATACTGCACATCCCACGTCGGTTCTTTCTCTGTGATCGAGTCAACAGTGCAGACTTTGAACTCGAACCAATCTCAAACACTAACAGAGGGATGGTAAATTTCTCAGTTTCATCTTCTACGATCATAATCTCCTTTCCTTTAGTAGAACAGGGAACAACAGACTTGACAGGTGCCGGGGGAGTAGTAGTTTTCACCTTCTTGCAAGAAAGGAATTCTTGGGGACATTTTAGGTTAAATTTAGCAAAGGGCTCCTGAACTTCTGGAGCGGTGACCTTCACTACAACGAATGAGGCCTTTCCAAGTTTGACCTCATATTTGTCAAATTCAGTCCCAAACTTGATGGTGGGAACAACACTGCGAGCGTTGTGGCTTATTGGTAAATTGTAGGAAAAGTTCAGCATTGGGAATGTCATTACAGCAGCTTCAAAAAGAAACCTCTGGCGTTAGTTATTTGGCCAATATCTTGTAATTCTAGTGCGTACACTAAAAGTTAACAAAGGTCGATCCATGGACTAGGCAAATATTTATTTTATTTTTTAGTTTGTAAGTGTTTTAAATTTAGTAAAAATAATTTGAAAGTAGAAGTATTTACTTAATTAAATAGGAAAGAGCAGTTGCAGCACCACACAACTTGATTTAATTTGCAAAATAGCAAATCAGGCTTGAAGGGGAAAGTGAAGTTTAGGACCCAGTATGAGAACGACTTCACAACGCACAATGCCCGAGCAAAACTAGTCCACCAACACACTTATTGGGGGACCAAACCCACACAAAGATTAAAAACACACAAAGATTAAAAAGTCCTTAAAGGCCTCCTGAATCTCCCTGTTCAAAGGTAACTGAATAGACGGTCTTGAATTCCAAAAGAGTTGACCGTACTTACCCAAGAAAAGAAATGAGTGAAGCATGACAACAGAAGAAGGGAAATTTGTTTCATGAGGGACATGAACACATTACCGATATATGAAGATAATATTCCCTGATTAATATGGAGATAGAAACACTTCCCTAGCGGAGTCGCCAAAAGGTGTCGGCACTATGTTGGTTGGGGGGTTGTTAAGTTGACAGCTGCTATGAAGGATATCTTAACACCCATTTTAATTTAATTTAATACATATATAATTTAGAAAAAATAGTATTTAATTTTTTGAAAATATAAAACTGCATAGATCTCATATCCTTAGTAGTTTACATAAATGAGCCTAATACCGCAAGTAGTACACCTATCCCGAGGGATAGATACATTACTTTCTGGTGAAAGCTTGATTAAATAAACTAAATATTATATGAGATCCGTTTAATTATGTGAAACCATTTTATTTATAAGCAAACAATTTCCTTTATTTAATATGAAGTATTAAATAGGGTTTATATTAAACTGGGTTCAAAAATGCTTCCTATAAGGGCAAGCCCCTATAGTTAGTTACATCTTAGATAACCGAAGTCATCTAAAAAAACTCGATAAAAATTAGGAGATATTATCTTCAAAGAGATCAAAGGATTATGACTTTTCAACAAAATCATACAAAGAGGTGTGAAAGCGAATGACTCATGTTTGGAACATTTATTTTGGAATCGAAAGGAAGAAGAACTAGGGGATGTCATAGATCTGGAGGAGAACCTCAATGACATTCCAAGCTATCATACTGTTTGGCTTTAATTTTGGAGAGAGATTATTTCATTGTTTCATCTTGCAAATTTTATTAATTAGGACTTATACTTGTGTGAAACGATCACACAATCAGCCTGCAAGATGTGAGGATTTTGGTCGTGATAGACGACAACCTCAGAATCTTAAAGAAAGTTAGGGCTTAAATTGTATACCAGAGCTATATAAGGACCTAAAGATAAATTGAGGATTTATGTTGCATAAGAAAACACCCTCAAATTTCTATAATTTGTTATTTAATTCTAAGAAGAGACGTGTTGTTGTAGTCCTTTTGCTGTTGAAGATGGTCGTGCTGCCCACAATGCTAGCTCCAAGCTCCTTGTCATAGCAAGTTTAAGTTTTCTATTATGTCATGTTATGATGTCAAATCAGATGTCCCTATGGTTATGGTTCTTTAAATATTATGGGGCATATTAAAGTTGATTAGAGTGACACCAGCTAGGATCCTACGGTTCCCTCGTTCCTATACCACTATTTTCTTTCTGATTCACGTAGTCCAAATGAATTTACTAAACTCCACTTAATGAGTTCCATATTTTCATTTAGACCGTGGGAAATCTCGACGATTCCCAATCATCCGATAGAGACGTCTTAATTTAGCCGATTCCCAATCATCAGATAGAGACGTCTTAATTTAATCACAATTATTATTTTGTGATGTTTGTGATTAAATTTTAAGTTGTCTTATATTTTGAATGTTGTGGCAGTGAATTTTATCTTGGTTGATTTTAATTTTAGTTTTGATTTTGCGGCTATCCTTGGAGTTTTGGTTTTCATGCAGGGTGACATCGTTGTTTAACATGCAAGCTCGTAAGCAAGAAATAAAAGGAGCAATAAAGAAAATACAAGAGAAGAATGTTCTGTAAACTTTAAAAGCGTTCCAGGTGAGTCTTCTCGTTCCTCCACCTGAAAGTTCAATACTTGCAAGCCATGTATATATATATTTTGCAGGAATTAAAGCATGCTTATGATGAAAGTAGAAAATACAAGTTTGAGGTGTTTCTACCAGATCCTATGTCATATGTTGGCGTATCTAAATTTTGAGGATTATTGTATTAAGAAAATCTTAATAAGCTCACAAATCCTTCAAGATTTCCAAAGGATCATAAAGAAGTTTTGGTTAATACCTTAGACATTTCATAGTCCTTGGAATTATGATTAGTTCATTTTGGTCTTATTGTGTTTGTTATATAGTTCATCTATTTAATACCCTCATGCTCAGTGAATTTTGTTGTTTTGGGTAATTATCACTTGATGTCTCATTTATGAGTTATATAGGTAAAGGCCCTTAAGGGCAACTTGACTTAATTAATTAATTTGATTTTTAAAGAATGGGCTTGTAATGTTTTAAAAGGTTTTAAATTAATTATAAATTATTTTCTAAACCTCATTAGATAAAATATTATTTTAGATAAAATTTTGATTAAGTTTAATTCACTACTAAGCCCTTAAGATTTAATGGGTAGATTTATAATTTAAAATAAATTTTTTGAATATTTGTGCTCTCAATCATGAACTATAAATTATATTGAAATTACCAACTAGGGTTCAAAGTTAGTGAATTATGATCTTCCAAATCAGACCCCTCACCTTAGTATCTTCTTATTTAAATATTCTTTCAATTTTCATAAATTTTCAATTTGAAATTTTTTGAATTTAACCTTTAAGAAATTGAAAGTGAGGTTGGTTTCTACCACTTATCCTTTTTGATGTTTCAATCATCAAGACATGCTATTTCAAGATCATATATTACCCATTTACCCTCTAGATTAGGCCTAAATATTACTTGAGCTCTAATTTTCAATATTACACTTCTGCCCTTAGGGCCAAAACACCCTATAATTCATTAAATTAAATTCAAATGACTTGAAAATTTTATGTTACCCCACTTATGGGTTAATTAAAATAGCAGAGGAGAAAATGTGATTTTTCTGAATTTTTTTTAATTTTTATAAATTTTTATAATGCAAAAATAAGAATTTTCAATGAAAATTTAATAAATCATTCAAAATAAAACTTCTATCCTTAAGAAAATTATTAGAGGTTCACCTAGGTCAGAGGACCATTTAGATCAATTTTTCATGATTTTTAGAAATTTAATTTAATGATTAAAATTATTTGTTGGTTTTGAGTATTGATTAAATATAAAAGAAAATTTATAAGAAAATTTAAATTTTATATTTTTATTAAATCTCTCTAAGTCCAAGATTCCAAGGAACCGAAAAAAACTAACTTCATATTTTTGTGATTTATATTTTAATTATTTGAGAAATTTTAATGAGAAATTAATGAAAATTCATTTTCTAAGCATTTAAAATTAATATTTTCACTTAAAAATATTAGGAAAATTATTTTAATTAGTCCCATGTGATCAAGAAGTCAATTGTGACATTTTAGTGTGTTTTTATCATTTTGTAATTTTTATGATTTCTTAATTAATTTTTTATTATTTAAATGCTAAAAATTAGCTTAAAAATGAAGAATTTATTTTAAATTAAATTTTATTTTTCTTAGGTTCCTCTGGTCATAAGGAGCTCCCAAATTTTTTTAATCTTTGGAGTTATATTTTAATTTTTATAATTATTTTAATGCCAAATTAATCTTTGGAGTTGTATTTTAATTTTTATAATTATTTTAATGCCAAAAATATGATTTCGCTTAATTAATCCATTTGAATGGTAAAATTAACTCCAATTGACGTGAAATTTTTTTGGGGAGCTCCCCTAATATTAAACTACAATGAAAAATAGTTTTTATGCAATTTTCATTCATAATTAATCCAAATTAATTTTCTTTTCATTCTTAGAGTTGGTGACAATGTGGGTTTTTTTAATGAGTTAATCAACTTTATATTTTTTCTAGGATCGTCTGACCACAGTGAACCTACCAAAATAAATTATATATTTTTTTTGATAAGTAATTTAATTATTATAATTTTTGTACCAAAATAGGGGTCATTAACTTGAAAACTAGATATATCTAGCTAGAGAAGCCCCACTGAATCAGGGGAGATACCTAAAAATAGAGACATCAAAAGCCCCATGGTCCCATGCCTTGGTGAAATTTCTATGCAAATGGAGAATAAAAAAAAGGAAAATGCTATTTAATTAATTAAAAATAAAATATGCATCAAATGGACATGAAAATATTTTCACATTGTTCTCCTATCTCCTCGTTCAGCTTCATCACGACCGTCCATCTGACACACGCGGAAACGGACAGCATCTGTTCATCATCCCCAAGCCTTTATCTTGAGAACCGTCCAATTTCAAACCTTAATATCTCTCTCAAAACTCAACTAAATTAACTGCAGTTTTTTTCTATAGAGTCGTCTTGACTAGGAGAACATATCCATATGGTTAATCAAACCTTAAATCAACTCTATGTACTTAGAGAATCAAATGAAACTGGGTTTAGGGTTAAGTTTAAATACCTCGGTCTAAGAAGTGAAGCCTCGATTGGATGCTTGTGGAAGCTTCATGGGGGTCCCAAGAAACTAGGGATTGAGCCTCGAGCTATAGTGAATTGCCTAGACCCAAGTTTGATCAAGGCCAATTTTGGGTGTTGGTCAAAGTACACCCTAGAGTGCTCTGGTGATGGGGCTTTTATGGGGGATCTTCCCCTCTCACTGTGGGGATGTTGTGGGTGCAAATAATTTGAATTTAGTGAAGTATTTGGAGGTGTTCTATTTCAGCCTAGGGATTGAGCTCCAAAATTGAGCTCGAGTAGTGGATTTAAGTGGCTAGGGATGGTTGGGCTGAACTTAAGAGGTCTTAAGGAAGCTCTGAAAGCAATTTGGCAGAGGCTTCCGAAGGAATTTCAAGCTCTCCTCCTTTGGCCATGGAGGATGGGTTTAAATAGAGGGGGAAGGAGAGGCCACCAGGGGCAATTCGTGGGTGCTTTAGATTGCTTATGTGGATGCCAGCGAGGTGAAAAAATCCAATTGGGATGAGACAGCTTGGATGGGTTTAATTTTTAGTTTTAGCATAAATGGAGCACTTTGGGGTGGCTTTTTTGGCAGCCTATTGCTTGGGAGTGGCTTCATGGCTTGTCCTTGGCTTGGTCAACTTTCATAAGGAAAGATTTTTGAATTTATGAATTATTTTGGTGGAATTTGGCATGATTTATGATTTGGAATGACATAATTTTGAATTTAGGACTTTAGGAATGATTTTGATGAAATGGGTGATGAAGAGAAAGAATTGTCATGTGGGGTTTGGATTTGGGCTTTTTGAAATTAAATGTGGTGGGCTTGGGCTTCTGAATTTAAAATTTATTTTGGGCTAAAATTTGGGTTAATCTAATGTTGATTTTGGTGTAGGAATATATCATGAAGGCTTTGGAAGAACGTAAAGTGGTTTTGAATTAAATTCGGAGGCTAATTTAATGGATTTAACATATAGTCAAAATTGGGGCTTTTTGATTGAAATGAAATTGAGCTTGCAATTGGATCAAATTGGGCTTGAATTTTATTTAAATTAGGATTAGGGATGCTGAATTTTGATTTGGAATTGAAATTGGGCAAGATTGGGGTCAATTGGGCTAAGATTGATGCTAATTTGGGGACATTTGGAACTTTAAGGGCAAATTGGGTCTTTTGGTCAAATTAGGTCAAATTGATGATAAAAAATTGAAAATGGTAATATTTGGGATAATTTCGAAATTTTTGGGATTTTTTGGAATTTTTAGGTCATGAGGGGTATTTTGGTAATTTTGGGCAATTTTGGGGGTATTTTGGGAATTTGGTGATATTGTTGGATATAGGTAGTGGTGAGTGGTTTAAGATGATTTTGGAAAGATTTGGGTATTTTGGGTAGTTTTAGAAAAATTTGGGTAGTAGGGGTATTTTGGTAATTTGGTGATTTTGGGCCAAAATGGGCTAACAAGCCATGAAGCCATACTAAACCAATCGGAGCCATATGAGGACTCATTATGGATGCTCAATGTGTTGGTTCTAACCCCATTAGCCTAAGACTAGGGGTATAGGGTCATTCACATGAGCTTTCTAAAAGGAGTAGGAGACCAACTTAAGGGATCTTAAGGTTTAGGGTATGTGAGAGAATTAGGGTATGTGAGAGAGTGTAATCAAGTTAGCCCCACCAAACCCAGTTCATCCAGGGTTAGTCCTAAGCACTGACCATAGTCCTAAGGACTGACCATCTTATGGGGGACTCCCCATGAGTTCCTCCATATTGACCCCACCTACTAAGTGCTAGAAGTTAGGACCAATATGTTGAACTTCAAGTTGAGTAAAGAAAAGTTTGGAATTCTACTGGTGAGGGTTCTTTTTCTAGTCCTCTAGGAATAGTCAATAGGAAAGTCTTATGGCTAGACCCTAGGCTACTAAAGAGGAAAAACTAGACTTCAACCAAAAGTGAGGTCAACACACTCGTACGTATAAAATAGAAATAAGTTTTTTGTATAGGAACACAACAAAAGACGTGCCTTGAGAAACAACACGTACAAGAGCTTCATTAGCTATTGCATTTTGTTTTTCTTATATAACTTTACTCGTTTTATTTAGTTAGGTACATATTTAAATTAATTTAGAATTTAGCTTCAAGCCAAAACAAATATATTTTTTTTATATATCACCCCTCTTATTAACGTTATAAACATTTCTAAAGAGTAAATTCTACCTCACTTATAGCCTCAAAAATCTTTTAATATACATTAATGAAGATATTAAGCCATATCTATCACCCTCATTTTTTCAATACGTAGCACATCAATACTGATATAAAATTTTGAGTATGTAAAAAATATCTTTAAGAAATAGAAGATTTTTTCCTTAAATAAAATGCATCTATTATGATCAAATTTATTAATTTTGATGCAAAAAAGGCAAGTTGGAGTAATTTTCTCATAATTTCCTCCTCTCATTTTGTGTGAGCTTGATTTTTCCTCACATTTTGTGTGAGCTTGATTTGGACTATGTTACATAGGTATTATCAATGTACAATAAGGAGTATAACTAGCTTAATTAAATAAAAAATGAATTTTTAAACTTCTGTTAAACTACAAAGTTTTTTTTTTTGCTTCTTTCACCTTTATCATATAAATAGTTGTTGCATGAAAAATTTCTTGTAGGAAAATTGAAACCAAATGCATTATATGTTTTGTTTAAATAGAAATATAAACATGTTCATAAATATTTTAAATATTATACTATTTCCAAACATTACAATTCTATGAAAAAGAATGTGGATCGTTTTGTTTTAATTTTTTTAACAAAAAACAAAAAAAATACAAGTTAAATTAAATTTAGTGCAAAAATGAAAAGTAAATGTTGCTTCATTAGGATAATATTTGGGAATTATAAAATACAACAAATACTAGAATTGGTTACATATATTGGTACGTAAACAACGAACCTTTTCTAGAAATATATATATATATATATA
>NW_018235286.1:15890-19526 GCF_001263595.1 Phalaenopsis equestris
ATGTCCACCAATTTGATCCCAATTTCCCCTAATTTTAATTCTAAACGCAAATTCATCATGCCCAAGCTCGATTGTGACTAAATCCATGCCAAATTGACCCACATTCGAATCCAATTGCAACCTAAATCAAAAAGCCACAATTTGACCCAAAATAAAAAATTTCACTCAATTGAACGCCCAAACCATCCAATTGCCCTTACTTTGCATCATAAACTCTCTAAAACATCTCAAAAACTCAAATTGTACCTTTAATTTACCTTTTTAAGGCCTCAATTTTACCCAAAATAAACTTAAACCAAAACCCCCAACCCTAAATTCAACCATATTAAACTTCATAACCTCAAAATTTCCACTCAATTGATATCTAAAAATTTTCATGACAATATTGAGGACCAATTTGAACCATCAATTGCGTCTTAGCCAAACTCTAGCCTAATTTAAACCCAACTCTAACACAAATGCCCAAAATTGACCTAATGTCCAAATTCATTTAAATTGGGCTAGACTTGAATCAAAATTTGCAGACTTAATGGATTGTCAAATCAATTCAAAATCACTCGAAATCTTTTCTAAACTCTTTTTGACAATCATCTACACCAAGTTTCTCAATCAATTGAGTTCAATTTCATGGCAAGCCCAACCCAAACCCAACTTCAAAACAATTTGAACCTAACCAAAATTGACCAAGCCATGCCCAATTGATCAAGCCAATGGCTCTACAGCCACCTTCTGGACCCTAGTGGACCAGGCTAGATCCACCTAGCCCACCCTATGAGGGCTATGGACTATTGGTCCCTTGATTTAAGGGATCTCATCCTTTTTAGGCCTAAACCAAATTATCATTGCCATCATGTCATACCATTAGGTCATCGGAAAACCCCAAAATCAAGAGCCCCAATGCCTCCATCTAAACCCAAACTTACCCATCTCAGCTGGTTAGTTCCAATTGGCTTTGACACTTTTAAATCCTACACATAAGCATTTTTTTTTACCCACTATGTTGCCCTAGAAGCCACCCTAAGCCATTCTATTTAAACCCCTCTTCCATGGACAAAAAAGAGGGAAAGACAATTTCCTTGGGGAGTGTCGGCACAATTATTGGTTGAGGATTTGTCACGTTGTCGTCTGCTAGGATGAATATCCCAACACTGATTTTAACTTAATTAAATATATATATTTAACAAAAATAGTATTTTGGATTTTGGAAAATACAAGACCAGACTGATCTCATATCCCTGGTTGTTTAAATAAATAAGCTTAATACCGGAAGTAATGTATTCATCCTGAAGGATAAACACACCAATTGATAAAAGGCTTAATTAAATAAACTAAAGATTGTATGACATCCGTTAAGTTTGAGAAATCATTTTTATTATAAGATGACAAATTTTTTTATGTAATACAAAAAATTAAATAGGGTTTATATTAAGCTCGATTCAGAAATTCTTCCTATAAGGGCAAGCCCCTATAATTAATGACATCCTAGACAACTGAAGTCACCTAAGAAGAATCTCGATTAAAATCAGAGGATATTATCTTCAAGGAAATCCAAAGAATAGGACTTTTCAAAGAGATCAGACAAAGAGGTGTGAAAGAGGAATGACTCAAATTTAGAACACTTTATTTTGGAATCTAAAGGAGGAAGAACTAGGGGATGTTATAGATCCTGAAGAGAACCTCGATGACTTCCCAAACTATCCTACTGTTTGGCTTTCATTTTGGAGATTAGACCTATTGAATATTTCATCCTATCAATTTTATTAATTAGGGCTTACATCTGTGTGAGATGATCACACAAATAGCTTGGAAGATATGACGATTTAGGTCGTGACGAACGATAACCTTGAAATCCTAAGATGAGTTAGAGCATAAATTGCATAGCAGAGTTATACAAAGGCCTAAAGATAAGTTGAGGATTTATGATGCATAAGAAACAACCTCAAAGTCTTAGGAATTATTGTTTAATTTTAAGGAATGGTTTAGCTGGTGTAGACAAGTTTTGCTGCCCACAATGCTAGCTGCAGGCTCCTTGTCAGAGCACGTTTAAGTTAAAGTGTCAAGTCATGATGTCAAATAAAATATCTCTATAATTGTGGTTCTTTCAATTTTATGGGGCATATTAAAGTTGATTAGAGCAACAATGATTAGGATCCTACGCTTTCCTCATTACGGTACCACTATGTTCTTTCAGATTCACATAGTTTAAATGAATTTACTGAACTCAACTTAATGAGTTCTATACTTTCATTTAGATAGTGGAAATTCTTGTTAGCAACCATAGGTTACCTCCTCCGAGGGAATCCCGATCATCAGATAGAGACTTCCTAATTTAGTTGTAATTGTTGTTTTGTGATGTTTGTGATTAAATTTTGAGTTGTCTTATGATACAACAAAAATATATGCATTTTTAGACCCTTACTTTATACTCATTTTTTGTGATATTGCACTTTAATGAAAGATATTTTTCATGTTTTCTTGCAGTTATTGAATTTTAGGACTTGGAGCAAAAGAGAATCAAAAAGGATGAAATTTGGAGACAAAATGAAGAAGTTGAAAATTTGTTCAACGCTGAGGATGCCAGACTGGGCGTCGATGGCGCCGTTTGATAGAGAGCAGCAAATTAAATTGCAAACCACTGGCATCAACGACACCAATGTCGGTTCAGGCCCTGCTTCTAGAAGATTCGACAAATTTGGATGTTTTTTAAGATTTTTTGGATGCACCTATTGGAGAACCGACTCTAGGCTCTATTTGGGGCTAAAATTGAATAGAAAATTCATTCTTTTTTTGTCATTCCTCACCTCAATTCAATCTCTTACACACCATACACTTCTCGATCTTCATTCCATCACCATTTTGGAGTGTATTAGTGATTTTTATTTAAGTATTTAGAGTTTTTTTGTTGAGATTAAGTGTGAATTCTGCTCTAAGAGTGTTGGAGAAGGAGAAAAGTGAGAGATTTCTTCTTCCTACATTTCTTAAGAAAAGCTACAAGGGATTTAAGTATTGTTTGTTTATTAGTGTTGTATGAACTTTAAAAGCTACAAGGGATTTAAGTATTGATTGTTTATTAGTGTTGTATGAACTTTCTTTTATATATGCAATTTGGGTTTTGTTGTATCTTTCTCATGAAGTCTAAGTAGTTTCCTTTATCTTTCTCCCTACTCTCAGATATGGTGAAATATGGTGAAACTACTCTCAGATATGGTGAAATAAAGAGATAATATGGATGTGTCGGTAAAATATTATTAAATAAATTGTGATGATTTTTCAACTCTGAATTTAATTTACTTTTTTATCTGACGAATTGAAATGTTAAAATTTATTGTGAAACATTCAATTTGGGAAATGAAATATGAGTTCTACAACAGAGTGAGGATCACATTTGATTCCATTAAGGAGAATTTTGTTCATAGAATTAAATGCAAATAAGTAAGGAAATATACATTGTTGAGTGTAAAATTTGAGATTTTAGGGTGACAGACTAAAATCCCCAATTCGGTCTTAGTGTTTAAGGAACTAAAGCAAGAGTTAGCCTTTAGGTGAAGGGAAGTGGGAGTTCTAGTTCTAGAGTGCGAGCCAGTATTCTCCTAGCCTAGCGACATATTTAGGGACTAAACCTGAGATTAGCCAATG
>NW_018235287.1:0-3555 GCF_001263595.1 Phalaenopsis equestris
TAGATATCTATATAATAATTATCTTAAGAACCATTCACAATAGAAGGATGAAGATTCAGAAGGATGAAGATTCAGAAATCTAGATAATATGTGTTGATATCAAATATAATTTGCTTGAAGAATATATAATTCCACCTAAATTTATCAACAGTGAATCCACACTTTTTGTTTAATCAATTAAAATCCAAGTAATCTAGATAGCAACCAGTTTAAAAGCTATATGGATTACCTCAATCTAAAATTCTACAGTTAATTATTATATAACAACAATCCAGAAGACAATAAGCACATCCAACTTAATGTTGTCTATACATCACTATTATTTAATTAATATTGAATCAAACAACATCTTATACTAAACAAAGTAATTTCTTTTTATGATCATTAATAGCACATTTTTCGTATAATGCTTCCTCTGGACCTTGCGTTCATCTACAATGTATAAGCATGCATGTGAAGATTTGATAGCAATGAATAATATAGGCATCTTTGTTTAACAATATAAGCGCTTGAAAACAGATCATTACATGCTGCTTTCTAAAGACGGCATTTCAAATATGAGACGAAAAATGCCATAATGGTCCCCTGACTATTTAATGGGTCATTTTAATCCCAAGCTCTATACAAATGTCAAATTAGTCCCTAGACTCTTTAAGTTTGGGCTCAAATAGTCTTTCATGTGAACTATTTCGGCCCAAATTAAAAAACCTGGGAATGAAATTGGCACTTGTATGGACCCTGACACTAAAATGCGCCCCCCCTCAATGAGCCGGGAGACTATTTTGACATTTGTTTACATATTTTGAGTTAGAAGCTCACATGCCCTGATGGATTTCCTGATTGTTCCCAGTACAGCGTATGGATATCTGAGACCTTCAAAAATCCTGAGTTGTATGGTTCTATGTCTGAATAAAGAGTCCTCTTGAACTCTTGAAGCTCCTTCGAAAATTCCATTAATCCTCCAACTTGCTGACTCACATAAGATGGCTTAAGTTCAGAACCTAAAGAGGAATTACGTTTTACCCAACATGATTTCATAATGAAAAAAAACTATAATCCTAAAATAGAAGAACTTATAAATTGGTGCCACAACTACTGCTCATTAGGTATTTTGCATGGAAAGAAAGTATTTCATTTAAACACAAGTTACTTAATATGAACAAAAACAAACTATTTCAATATGTCACCATCTTTTGGGTGAAAGTGAAACATCTTACTTTCAAATGAAATGCCTCATGTCTAGGTAACATATATATATTCTTTTGCAGTTTTGCATGCTAAAGACAAACAGTTAGATATGAAATTAATTTTTTGGTTTTGAAAGGTCTCAACATAGACAAATGAAGCAGCGCCAATTCCAAATTTCCTGTTTCAAATGAGCATGAGGATTCAGCTGAAACTAAGTACTAATCCTACAATCCGTTTATAAAAAAATAGACCTTCTTGAAGGAAAAGAAGTATGACCGAATTTATTTCAATAAAAAAGAGGAGTCTCACAAAGAATTATCTCATATCAGTTTCCCTCCGTGAAATCCCTTAAATAGATTGAAACTGAATTCTTAAACATTGATGCGCCTTTTGGTGTAATGGTTAGAGTTTAGTCATAAACTCCAAAGTGTGCTCGCATGGGAGCACTCCTAGAAAGAGTGACCTCCTAAAAATTACAACAACAAGGTAAAACCGTGTCAATAGGCACAAAGCGGATAATATCTCGATGGGTGAGAGTTTGGGCTGTTACAAATGGTATTACAGCATTACACAAGTCTAAAGATAAAAATAATTGCTTGTTGGAAGATTTTTGGGTTATAAAAATTGACGGGGACGTCGATTACTAAATTGGGGGAGACAATAAAACCCCTTAAGTTGATTAAAGTTGAACTGTTAAACATTGAGACACATTTTGATGTAAAGGTTGGAGTTTTATCATAAATTCCAAAGTTAAGCGTACTCGCATGGGAGCACTCCTAGGATTGGTAACTTCCTCTGAAGTTACACTGATAGGGTAAAACCGTGAGGCCACTAAGCCAATGCAGACAATATCTCAATGGGTGAGAGTCTGGTTTGTTCCTCATCTCTTCTTATAATGTAATTCATTCTTTCATAATTTTTTAAAAATAATAAATAAATAAATTTATAAAGAAAGTAATCTTATTTTAATTATCTGATTATCGTGTCAATATAAGGTAGAAATAATCTTAATTCGGTTCACACTTTCTTTCAAAAATATAATCATAATATATATGTTAATTTCATTACACCTAATCTAATAAATAATTAGATTTAATCCCATAATTATTTATATTTTGGATCCTAATTTATGTAGAACTGCTAGTCAGCACAGGTTGAATCGCTAAAATACTTAAAATTGTCTTTTTGGCCACCTTGAAATAAAGTAACTGTTTTTTATTAGAAGATAAACATAATTTCCTAATTAGGGGTGTTGATCATAATTATTTGTAGTAGATTTCTAATTATTTCATAGCATTGTTAGTCATGTCCTTGTTATCTAAATTTTCTTATTTTGTACTTGAGATATGTTTCAGTTATTGCACATAATGAAGAAATTAGATGTTTTATTTTATTGTTGCAAAACTTCCTGCACATTTGATTAAATTTCACAATTATAATACTTTTTTCTAGTACTTTACTTTATGACATTGCATGTAAATTAATATCATATCACAAACCTGTGTGAAGTAGCATATTTCTTGCATATTATACCAATGAAAAATTTAATATGATTAAATGTGATGATATATAGGTGGTTGGAACCCTTTTAGATATAAGCTAACCAGATCGACAGACCCACAAAATCACTACTTTGTATGGAATCATCAGGTTTTCTTGAGTAGGTATTGACATTTCCACTTTCAAAGTGTCTATTGAAACCAACTATATAAATATAAATTAGATTAAAAAATTAAATAAATTATTAAGTTATGCATTGATATGATTTTATTGGATTGAAAATAATTGCATGTTCATAATTGAGCATATTCATGTTTTAATGCTCTTGTGATTATATGATGTGAAATCTGCATAATTATCCCTCTTTATTGATCGTATTTCATACCACATTTTTCTTGTCATTTATGTTTTAATAAATAACTCTTATTTATTGAGTTTGTCTGTCAAACTCACTCCTCGATATTTTGCATAACAGGTTCTACCAAGCCACTAGCAGGACAATCTCTACCAAAGCAGACCTTTCAATTTTAGATTTTTCATTATTGGTATTTTTAAGTATTTCTTTTGGTTATTATATTTTACACTTTGGTTTTGAATAATCATTCTTTGTTGTCATTTCAATTTTAATTTAGTCATTTTTCTGTATTTCTTTCAGTTGTATCAGTGAGATATTAATTATGGAATAAAATTTATATTTTCTTATTTATTTTTGTTATTATTTGCACACACGCCATTATTTGCATACAATGTTTTGTTTGATAATACAAAATAAAATTATTTTATTTTATCATGTTCTTCGTTGTCGGGGTGTACCACCTTCCGGATCCAGGGTTTCACAACCTCTTCCTAATTTGAGAACAACAAAAA
>NW_018235288.1:0-1928 GCF_001263595.1 Phalaenopsis equestris
TATGTGACTATCTATCCCTCCCTCTCTATTCCTCTGTCTCCATCTATCAATCTCTCTCCTACTATCTCTCTCATAGTTCTCTCTACCTCTTTGTTGCTCTCTTCATCTATCTTGCTCTGTCTATCTCTCAGCCTTCCTCTTAATTCTTTCCTTATCTATCTCTCTCTTGCACCCTCTGGCATTCTCTCTCCATCCCGCTCTTTCTTTCTCCTCCCTCCCTTTCCTCACTTTATTTCCTCTCTATATTTCACTCATTGTATCTATCCTTTTATCGCTCGCTAACTCTTCAAATTCACTTTCACTCTTACTCCCGCACTCTCCTACTCTCTCCTTTTCACTTTGTTATAAATTTCCCTATCTCTCATTCTCTTGTACTCTCTTGTGCTGCTCTCTCCTATTTCTCTTGCTCCTTTCCCTCTTTCAATCCATTTATCCAGCACTCTCTCTCTCTCTCTTCACATTCTCTCTCATTACACTGTCTTTACTCTCACTTTTCTCTCTCCATCTTTAAATTCCTTTCTCTTTCTCTTCAATTTCACTCACTCATACTCCCTCTCTCTCTTTTTCTCTATTCTCATTCCTATACCTCTCCTAATGCTTTGTCTTCACTCTCCTCTTACTCTCTCTCTTTATCCCCCACTATATCACGCTCACTTTTTCTCCATTTCTCTCTATCTCTCCCACACACTCTCTCTCGATCTCTCTCTTTTTCCCTTCATCTCTCTCCCTCCATCTCTATTTCTCCATCTTGCTATATCTCTCTCTCTCACTCATTCTCTTGCCTTCCCTCCCTCTTACTCTCTCTCACTTTTTATTGTACCCTCTTCCCTCACTCTCTCTTCTTTCTTTATTTAACTTTCTCTATCTTTCCCACTCTCGCTAACTCTCTCTCTTCAACCTCTCTCACACCTCCTTCTATCTCCTCCTCAATCTCTCCCTTTTGGCTCTCTCTCTGTCTTCTATGTCACTTTCTTGCTCTCTTGCGCTTTCTATCTCTCTTGCTCTTTACTTACTCTCTGGTATCTGTTATTCCACACACACTTTCTCACTCGCTCTCTCTTCTATGGCCCCCACTTCTTTCTCTCACACTTCACACACGGTCTCTATATCCCTCTATCTATTTCTCTCTCTCTTTCTCTCTTTCTTTACTCTCTCACTCTATTTATTTCTCTCTCCCCTTCCCTCCCCCTCTTCATCTCTCTCTCGTTTCCCTCTCTATCTCCTTCTTTCGCACTCACATCGTACAAACACTCTTTCTTCTCTATCACTCCCTCTCTCACTCTACCTTTCTCTTATCAATCGTCCTCTCTCTATTTATCTATCTCATCCTCTTCTTTTTCTTCCAATTCTCTCTCACTGACTCTCTCACACTCTACATTCCCTCATACTCTTTCAATTAATCTTCCTACACTCACTCTTCTCTCTCTATGTTTTTCTTACACACACACACCCACACAAACATTTTCTCTCCCTTTCATTCCTCGCTCACTAAAATATGTCTCTTTTTTTAATCACTTTCACTCCTACCCTCTCCTTTATGTCACTTACTCTCTCTTCAGTTTCTCTCTGTTTCTCTCATCTCTCGCTAATTCTATCCCTCTATCCCTTTCTCTCATGTGCTTTCTCACTCTACATCTCACTTCCTCTCCCATTCCTCACTTTTTCTTCTATCTATTTCTCTATCACTCTCTCTCTCTCATCTCTTCATTATTACTCACACTAACTCCCTCCCTCCCTCTCTCTATTGCTCTCTCAATCTTGTTTTCTCTCCCTCCATCTCTTTCTTATTCACTAAATCACTTTTGCCCTATCTTCCCTCGCTCTCCATTCTCTCTCTATTTCTCTCATGCACTCTCTCTCCCACTCTAGTTCCCTTTCTCTCCCTCTCACTCACCATTCTCTCTCTATTTCTCTCATGCACTCTCTCT
>NW_018235289.1:0-1542 GCF_001263595.1 Phalaenopsis equestris
AGAAAGTGGGGAGATTGGGAGAGAGCTATAGAGAGGAAAAGAGAGAAAATGGAGATTGAGCTAAAATAGAAGTAAGAAATAGAGAGAGAGAGAGATGAGACAGAGAAATATGGAGAGAGCTAGAGAGAGTAAGAAAGAAAAGTGAGAGGGAAGAGAGAGGGAGTGAGAAAGAGAGCAAGGAAGAGGGGGAGGAGCGAGCGAGAGAAAGAGAGTGAGAGAAGCAAGAGATAATGATAGGGAAGTGAGGGTGAGAGAATGGTATTGTGAGTAAGAAAGGGAGATATAAGAAAACTAAGGGAGAGTGAGAATAAAAAAGATATGAGAGAGGAAAGATAGAGAGATAAGAGAGAGTAAGAGGGAGTGAGATAGGGAGAGGGAGAAAGAGTGAGGGAGAGAAAATAATGAATGGAGAGATAATAAGAGAAATAAAGAATGATGTAGAGAAAAAGAGAGATGAAGAGAAGGAGAACAAAATTGAGAGAAGAGAGAACGACATAAGAGGGTGAGAAAGAGAAAGAGTAATGATAAGAGAGAACAAAAGAGCTTTGGAGGGATAGAGAAAAGAGAGAGGGACATAGTGAAAGAGGGAGGAGAAGAAGAGATTGAGGGAGAGAAGGATGGAGGGAGCTATGGAGAGAGAAAGAGAGAAAAAAGAGAGAATGAGACAAAAGAACATGGGAGGGAGGGAAGAAGTGAGAGATAGAAAGAGTGGGGTAGATAGGGAAGGAGAGGGATAAACGGAGAAAGAGAGGGTGGGAACAGAGAAGAAAAGTGGAAGAGTTAGAGGAGAAATAGAGAGTGCGAGCAAGAAAGAAAGTGTGTCATAGAAAATAAGAGAGGGAGCCAAAGAGAGAGGAAGATGGAGGGAGAGCAAGAGAGAGAAGTATCTCACACACACTCTCTCTCTTCAACAAACATTCTTCTTTTTTACCTAACCCTCTTTCACTCATCTCATTATATCTCCCTCTTTCTTGTTTTATTTCTCACTCCCCTGCTGTTCCCCATCTTTCTCCCCTCCCCCTCTATTTTATTTTCTCTCTCTCACTCTCTTCCCCTCCTCCCCTCTCACCTCCTCTCCCTTCTCTTGCTCTCTCTATCTCTTATTTTTTCTATCTCCCACTCTTTTCTTTTGTTCCCTCTCCTCTCATAGACACTCTGTCATACTCTCTCTCTCAGACACACACATACTATCAAGCTTTTCTCTCTCTATCCATCTTGATCTCTCCCTTTCTTTACCTCTCTTTCTCTCTCTCTTTTGGTCACACTCTCTTTTGTTCCCTCTTCTACACATAAATTTCTCTCACTCCATCGCTCTATCTATCACTTGCTCTCCATCTCACATTCTTGCATGTTCTCTCTCTCTCTCTTGAGCTCACTTACTCTCTCTCCCTCCCTTTGGCTATCTCCACCTCTTCCCCTCCCATGATCCTCTTGCTCTTTTTCCCTCTACCATTCTTTCTCTTGCTCTCTCTTCCCTCGTTGTCTCTTTCCTCTATGTCTTTCTCTCCTCTCTCTATCTCACTCCCTATTATAACTCTCATT
>NW_018235290.1:0-493 GCF_001263595.1 Phalaenopsis equestris
TAAGCAATTACTACTAAACTATCTTTATATTTTTTTGACAAAGTTACCAAATATGAGAAAGCATCTTTCCCACTACAATGAGGTTTTGGTTAAATGAGAGAGGTAAATGGTTTGAATTTTTATTGTGCTAAATAGGAACAGTTTTAATTCTCTACCCTAGGTCAAGTGTTACAGAGAATCATTGGCTAATTTTAATATTAGTCATTAAATCCATGGTTAGTCTTTGAGGATACTAACTTTCACTTTAGAGCTCCCACTTCCCTTCCCCTAAAGGTTAACTCTTGCTTTAGTTCTTAAACACTAAGACCAACTTGGGGATTTAGTCTATCACCAAAAAATCTCTAATTCTTTGAGCAATAATGAATAGTTCCTTATTTATCTGCACCCAATTCTATGAATGAAACACTCCTTCATGTAATGCAAGGTGATTCTCACTTTGTTGTAGAACTCATACGATCATATGTTTCACAATAGATGTTAACATTTCAATTGG
>NW_018235291.1:0-518 GCF_001263595.1 Phalaenopsis equestris
GATAGTCGCCCATAGTGAACAACTACCGAATACTCAGCTCCGCAGGACGCAATGCAGAAATGCAAACCGAAAGAAATAGAGAGCCTTTCTGCGACAGGAACGCAAGCGCCAGAGAGACATGAGTAGTTTTCTTACCCCCATTTGTGAGGGACATATCTACGATCCATATCTGAGAGAAACTTCTGTCAGCCTGCCCACTATAGATGAAGAGTCAGGATTTGTGAGAGAATCAGATATGCTCCCAGTTCCAGATATCTTGTGCAGAGGTTGCTCAACATGCAACGTTGAGGTACAAGCTGGGACATCAGTCACGGTGCATTTATAGAATGCCCGGACTGCAACGTTCTGCATCTACAGTGTTTCAGTACATTAGGAGAATACACTTCAAGCACCAACGAGTCTCAGACTCCAAATTTCATGGCAAATGAACCGTATGTCCCACTGGGGACAGATCAGCGCTCACCATGGAGCCCGCGATCATACATCCCACTTGAGGCTGAATCTCATATTCCGGATCG
>NW_018235291.1:1295-2328 GCF_001263595.1 Phalaenopsis equestris
TATGAGAAGGTTGTACCTCTAGGTACATGCGAAGGGAACTCTTATCCTAGAGCATGACTTAGAAGGTCTTCTTGATCAGAAGCTCAACATACCAGGCACAGAGGGTTTACTTGCTTTCTTTTAACAGCATGACATGTATCTAATGTAATCAGTCTATGATGTACTCATATCATGAGGGGGTTCTCAGCGTATTTCAACATGGATTACATGATGTACCTTTTGAGGGATTAGCTTATGTTTGATCTGTAGCATCTTTATTGAAGCAGATTAATGGAAATTTCTCTCAAATTATGCCTTTTAGTCAATTGCCTTCTTGTGTGCTGGATGAAAGCCGCGAACCATGCGATGGTTCAGAATCTCAATGAAGAAAGAATGAAAAAACAAATCTTCAACAACGGACAAAACACAAATGAAAGATAATCATAAACGAGTGAATAACAAAACAAAGTTCTTTTTAAAATCAACCTATTAAAATTAAAACTTTAAAAGACAAATTTTGAAAAAATAAATTGTGATAAAAACAACAAAAAAATAAAACAAATCTGCTGAGTGGATATCTGCTGAGTGGATACTTCCGTTTTCGGAATTTCCTACTCTTTGTGCGCGCATCACAACCATCACAACCGTTGTTATCTACATTAACTCTCTGCACATCCTCGCAGAATTTCACATTCTGCACAAAGCTCCACAAAACTTTACAAATCTCTTTCAACAAGATCAACCCTCTTCACATGATACACTTCTGAAAATTCAGCAACCCAAGCCCTTTATAAATTTAAATCATTACATCTTTGAATCAATATCTAAATTCTAATTCTTATCTTTTGAGGTCGATACAAGGTCGATACCTAAATTTTTACTCTCTCCTTGGAATTGATACCTAAATTTCAATTCTCACTTTTGGATTAGTACCTACATTCTGATTCCCACATTTTGAGGTCGGTACCTTACATTCTAACACTCGATTTTGAGATATGATATACATTTCAATTCTCATTTTCATATTTCTGATTCATTACATTCGAGGTCGGTC
>NW_018235291.1:2357-3518 GCF_001263595.1 Phalaenopsis equestris
CAAGAATTGACCTACATTTCAATCTACATTTCAATTCTCATTTCCGAATCAGTCCAACATTTCTTATTCATTACAGTTGAGGTCGGTCGTTACATTTTGACACTCTCTTTTAAGAATTGATATACATTTCAATTCTCATATTCATATTTTTTATTCATTACATTCAAGGTCGGTCCTTACATTCTGACACTTTCTTCTGAGAATTGACCTACATTTAAATTCTCATTTCTAAATCAGTCCTACATTTCTGATTCATTACATTCGAGGTCGGTCCTTACATTCCGATACTTTCTTTTGAGAATTGACCTACATTTCAATTCTCATTTATGAATCAGTCCTACATTTCTAATTCATTACATTTGAGGTCGGTCCTTACATTCTGACACTGTCTTTTGAGAATTGACCTACATTTCAATTCTCATTTTCGAATCAATCCTACATTTTCTGATTCATTACATTAGAGGTCGGTCCTTACATTCCGACACTTACTTTTGAGAATTGACCTACATTTCAATATTCATTCCCAAATCAATCCTACATTTCTAATTCATTACATTCGAGGTCGGTCCTTACATTCTGACACTCTCTTTTGAGAATTAACCTATATTTCAATTCTCATTTCCGAATCAGTCTAGCATTTCTGATTCATTACATTTAAGGTCGGTCCATACACTCTAACTCTTTCTCTCTCTTTTTGAATTGATACATGAATTTCAATTCCCACCTCGGGGTCAACACTTACATTCTAACTCCCATCTTTTGGAAATCTTTAAAATTTCATAACTTAAGGTCCACTCACTAATCCCCAGCGAGAGTCCCTACCCCCTGATCTCAACCAGACGATCACCTGCTAATTCCCCAGCAGAAGCAAATCACACACACGACCCTACACATATTTTTGGGTCTGTTGACTTAGAGGTTGTATTGGTTTGTGTTGATCTCGTCGGTCAACGCCAATACACGCGGTGTGCTTTCCCAGCACACCACACCTATTGGGGGTCCATTTGTTGACCTCATTTTTTGTTGAAGTTTAGTTCTTCCTCTTTAGTAGCCTAGGGTCTAGCCATAAGACTTTTCCTGTTGACTGTTACTAGAAAACTAGTCATGGAACGCCTTTAGAAATTCTAAAATCTTCTCCACTCAACTTGAAGTTCCACATGT
>NW_018235292.1:0-867 GCF_001263595.1 Phalaenopsis equestris
TATTTGAATGTAATTGATGTACTTATTTTTGTACTGTTATTTCTGTGATTTTGTTTGTAATAGAAATATATGTTTGTGTATTTGGGCTTTTATTTTTATTATTATGTGTACTTGGATACTTTTAGTGTTATAGTTAAATTTGCGTGTAGTTTAATAGATGTTGAGTAGTATTTTGTGGATTGTAATGTAATGTGATTTTTATTTTCGCATTTTAATTGTAATTGTTTTGTTTTGTGTTAGGAAATGTTGTGTTTGTTTAATGTTTTAGTTTTATACTTATTTCAAAATTTTATTACCCAGAAATTCCTCTAATGATTTATATGTGTAGAAAGCTCCTAATATTATAGACTACGTGAAGTAGAAATGTTGAGAAGGTCTGCAAAAATTTAAGAATGATGAAAATGCCTAAAATACTAAGGTAAGATTTATATTTAGAGTTTTTTCTTTCCACTTGTATTATTTCATATTGAAAAATTTAAGTTTAGGGGAGGGCAGAAAAAGATTAACTATTAGATGTCCTCTATTTAATTATTTTAAAAAATTATTTATATAATTTTATGTAGTGAATTTAATTCAGGTAACTATATTTTTGTAGCTATTTAAATATTATAGTAAATTTAAAAAAATATTTTTGTAATGAAAATTAATTTTGTAACTCAAGATATCTTAGTATAAAAGAATAAGATTATAGTTAACTATTTAAAGTAAAGGAAACTATATTTTGAAGTATTAAAAATCTGGAAATTCATTTAAGAAGAAAATATTGGGGCTCAATGATGTAAGAACTATGAAATATTTATAAGGTAAAGGAATGCTTTGAGTTTCAAATTTAGGGAAAGAAGGTGATGTTCAAAATCATTAAAGGCT